>NW_028270149.1:18089022-18389152 GCF_037043375.1 Chiloscyllium plagiosum
TCTACACTGTGCTCACTCTAATCTGCACTGGGCTCACTTGACACTGCATCGTGCTCACTCGAGTCTGCACTGGGCTCACTCGCGTCTGCACTGGGCTTACTCGAGTCTGCACTGGGCTCACTCGAATCTGTACTGGGCTCACTCGGGTCTGGACGAGGCTCACTCAAATCTGCACTGGGCTCACTCGAATGTGCACTGGGCTCGCTCGCGTCTGCACTGGGCTCACTCGAATCTGCACTGGGCTCACTGGAATATGCACTGGGCTCACTCGGGTCTGCACTGGGTTCACTTGAATCTGCGCAGGGCTTACTTGAGTCTGCATTGGGCCCACTCGAGTCTGTACTCGGCTCACACGAATCTGCATGGGTCTCACACGAACCTACACTGGTCTCACTGATGTCTGCACTGGGCTCACTCGAGTCAACACTGGGCTCACTCCTGTCTTCACTGGGCTCACTCAAATCTACACTGGGCTCGATCGAGTCTGCACTGCGCTCACTCAAATCTGCACTGGGCTCACTCGAGTCTGCACTGCACTCACTCGAATCTACACTGTGCTCACTCGAGTCTGCACTGTGCTCACTCAAGTTTGCACTGGGCTCAGTCGAATCTGCACTCAGCTCACTCAAATCTGTACTGGGCTCGATCGAGACTACACTGTGCTCACTCGAATCTGTACTGGGCTCACTCAAATCTGCACTCTGCTCAATCGAGTCTACACTGTGCTCACTCGAATCTACTGGGCTCACTCTAATCTGCACTGGGCTCACTCGAGTCTGCACTGGGCTCACTCGAGTCTGTACCGGGCTCACTCGAATCTACACTGTGCTCACTCGAGTCTGCACTGTGCTCACTCTAATCTGCACTGTGCTCACTCGAGTCTACACTGTGCTCACTCGAATCTGCACTGGGCTCGATCGAGTCTTCACTGTGCTCACTCGAATCTGTACTGGGCTCACTCTAATCTGCACTGTGCTCACTCGACTCTGCACTGGTCACACTCGCGTCTGCACTGGGCTCACTTGAATCTGCACTGAGCTCGATCGAGTCTACACTCGGCTCACTTGATTCTTCACTCAAGTATGCATTGGGCTCACTGGAATATGCACTGGGCTCACTCGAATCTGCACTGGGCTCACTCGAATCTGCACTGGGCTCACTCAAATCTAGACTGGCCTCACTCGGGTCTACACTGGGTTCACTCGAATCTGCACTGTGCTGACTCGAGTCTGCACTGGGCTCACTCAAATCTGCACTGGGCTCACTCGACTTTGCATTGGGCTCACTCAAGTCTGCACTGGGCTTACTCGAGTCTGCACTGGGCTTACTCGAGCCTGCACTGGGCTCACTCGTGTCTGTACTAGGCTCACTCTAATCTGCACTGGGCTCACTCGAATCTGTACTGGGCTCACTCGAATCTGCACTGTGCTCACTCTAATCTGCACTGTGCTCACTCTAATCTGCACTGTGCTCACTCGAGTCTACACTGTGCTCACTCGAATCTGCACTGGGCTCGATCGAGTCTCCACTGTGCTTACTCGAATCTGTACTGGGCTCACTCTAATCTGCACTGTGCTCACTCGACTCTGCACTGGTCACACTCGCGTCTGCACTGGGCTCACTTGAATCTGCACTGGGCTCGATCGAGTCTACACTCGGCTCACTTGATTCTTCACTCAAGTATGCATTGGGCTCACTGGAATATGCACTGGGCTCACTCGAATCTGCACTGGGCTCACTCGAATCTGCACTGGGCTCACTCAAATCTAGACTGGCCTCACTCGGGTCTACACTGGGTTCACTCGAATCTGCACTGTGCTGACTCGAGTCTGCACTGGGCTCACTCGAGTCTGTATTGGGCTCACTCAAATCTGCACTGGTCTCACTCGAATCTGCACTGGTCTCACTCAAGTCTGCACTCGGCTCACTCGAGTCTGCACTGGGCTTACTCGAATCTGCACTGGGCTCACTCGAGTCTGTACTAGGCTCACTCAAGTCTGTACTGGGCTCACTCGATTCTGCACTAGGCTCACTTGATTCTGCACTAGGCTCACTCAAATCTGCACTGGGCTCACTCGAATCAACATTGGGCTCACTCGAGACTGCACTGGGCTCACTCCAATGTGCACTGGGCTCACTCAAATCTGCACTGGGCTCACTCGAATCAACATTGGGCTCACTCGAGACTGCACTGGGCTCACTCCAATGTGCACTGGGCTCGCTCGAGTCTGCACTGGGCTCACTCAAATCTGCACTGGGCTCACTCAAGTATGCACTGGGCTCATTGGAATATGCACTGGGCTCACTCAGGTCTGCACTGGGCTTACTTGAACCTGCACTGGCCTCACTCGAGTCTGCACTGTGCTCACTCGGATCTGCACTGGGCTCACTCGAGTCTGCACTGGGCTCAGTCGAATCTGCACTGGGCTCACTCGAGTCTGCAATCGGCTCACTCGAGTCTGCACGGGGCTCACACAAGTGTACACTGGGCTCACTCGACTTTCCACTGGGCTCACTCGAGTCTGCCCTGGGCTCACTCGACTTTGCACTGGGCTCACTTGAGTCTGCAATTGGCTCACTCAAACCTGCACTGGGCTCACTCGAATCTGCACTGTGCTCACTCAAATCTAGACTGGCCTCACTCGGGTCTGCACTGGGTTCACTCGAATCTGCACTGTGCTGACTCGAGTCTGTACTGGGCTCACTCAAATCTGCACTGGTCTCACTCGTATCTACACTGGGCTCACTCGAGTCTGCAATCGGCTCACCTGAGTCTGCACTGGGCTAACACTAGTCTGCACAGGGCTCACTCGAGTCTGCACTGGGCTCACTCGAGTCTGCACTGGGCTTACTCAAGTCAGCACTGGGCTCACCCGAATCTGTACTGGGCTCACTCGAGTCTGGACGAGGCTCACTCAAATCTGCACTGGGCTCACTCGAATCAACATTGGACTCACTCGAGTCTGCACTGGGCTCACTCGAATCAACATTGGACTCACTCGAGTCTGCACTGGGCTCACTCGAATGTGCACTGGGCTCGCTCGAGTCTGCACTGGGCTCACTCGAATCTGCACTGGGCTCACTGGAATATGCACTGGGCTCATTCGAGTCTGCACTGGGCTCATTCGAGTCTGCACTGCGCTCGCTCGAATCTACACTATGCTCACTCGAGTCTAGACAGTGCTCTCTCCGGTCTGCAATTGGCTCATTCGAGTCTGCACTGGGCTCACTCGAATCAACATTGGACTCACTCGAGTCTGCACTGGGCTCACTCGAATGTGCACTGGGCTCGCTCGAGTCTGCACTGGGCTCACTTGAATCTGCACTGTGCTCACTCAAATCTGCACTGGACTCACTCAAATCTGCACTGGGCTCCCTCGAATCTACACTGGGATCACTCATGTCTACACTGTGCTCACTTGAATCTGCACTGGGCTCACTCGAGTCTAGACAGTGCTCTCTCCGGTCTGCAATGGGCTCACTCGAGTCTGCACTGGGCTCACTTGAATCTGCACTGTGCTCACTCGAGTCTGCACTGGGCTCATTCGAGTCTGCACTGGGCTCATTCGAGTCTGCACTGCGCTCGCTCGAATCTACACTATGCTCACTCGAGTCTAGACAGTGCTCTCTCCAGTCTGCAATTGGCTCATTCGAGTCTGCACTGGACTCACTTGAACCTGCACTGGGCTCACTTGAATCTGCACTGTGCTCACTCGAGTCTGCACTGGGCTCATTCGAGTCTGCACTGCGCTCACTCGAGTCTGCACTGGGCTCCCTCGTATCTCCAGTGGGCTCACTCGAGTCTGCACTGGGCTCACTTGAATCTACACTGTGCTCACTCGAGTCTGCACTGGGCTCACTTGACACTGCATCGTGCTCACTCGAGTCTGCACTGGGCTCACTCGCGTCTGCACTGGGCTTACTCGAGTCTGCACTGGGCTCACCCGAATCTGTACTGGGCACACTCGAGTCTGGACGAGGCTCACTCAAATCTGCACTGGGCTCACTCGAATCAACATTGGACTCACTCGAGTCTGCACTGGGCTCACTCAAATGTGCACTGGGCTCGCTCGCGTCTGCACTGGGCTCACTCGAATCTGCACTGGGCTCACTGGAATATGCACAGGGCTCACCCGAATCTGCACTGGGCTCACTTGAGTCTGCACTGGGCTCACTCAAATCTGCACTGGGCTCCCTCGAATCTACACTGGGCTCACTCATGTCTACACTGTGCTCCCTCGAATCTACACTGGGCTCACTCATGTCTACACTGTGCTCACTTGAATCTGCACTGGGCTCACTCGAGTCTAGACAGTGCTCTCTCCGGTCTGCAATGGGCTCACTCGAGTCTGCACTGGGCTCACTTGAATCTGCACTGTGCTCACTCGAGTCTGCACTGGGCTCATTCGAGTCTGCACTGGGCTCATTCGAGTTTGCACTGCGCTCGCTCGAATCTGCACTGTGCTCACTCGAGTCTAGACATTGCTCTCTCCAGTCTGCAATGGGCTCACTCGAGTCTGCACTGGGCTCACTTGAATCTGCACTGTGCTCACTCAAATCTGCACTGGACTCACTCAAATCTGCACTGGGCTCCCTCGAATCTACACTGGGATCACTCATGTCTACACTGTGCTCACTTGAATCTGCACTGGGCTCACTCGAGTCTAGACAGTGCTCTCTCCGGTCTGCAATGGGCTCACTCGAGTCTGCACTGGGCTCACTTGAATCTGCACTGTGCTCACTCGAGTCTGCACTGGGCTCATTCGAGTCTGCACTGGGCTCATTCGAGTCTGCACTGCGCTCGCTCGAATCTACACTATGCTCACTCGAGTCTAGACAGTGCTCTCTCCAGTCTGCAATTGGCTCACTCGAGTCTGCACTGGACTCACTTGAACCTGCACTGGGCTCACTTGAATCTGCACTGTGCTCACTCGAGTCTGCACTGGGCTCATTCGAGTCTGCACTGCGCTCACTCGAGTCTGCACTGGGCTCCCTCGTATCTCCAGTGGGCTCACTCGAGTCTGCACTGGGCTCACTTGAATCTACACTGTGCTCACTCGAGTCTGCACTGGGCTCACTTGACACTGCATCGTGCTCACTCGAGTCTGCACTGGGCTCACTCGCGTCTGCACTGGGCTTACTCGAGTCTGCACTGGGCTCACCCGAATCTGTACTGGGCTCACTCGAGTCTGGACGAGGCTCACTCAAATCTGCACTGGGCTCACTCGAATCAACATTGGTCTCACTCGAGTCTGCACTGGGCTCACTCAAATGTGCACTGGGCTCGCTCGCGTCTGCACTGGGCTCACTCGAATCTGCACTGGGCTCACTGGAATATGCACAGGGCTCACCCGAATCTGCACTGGGCTCACTTGAGTCTGCACTGGGCTCACTCAAATCTGCACTGGGCTCCCTCGAATCTACACTGGGCTCACTCATGTCTACACTGTGCTCCCTCGAATCTACACTGGACTCACTCATGTCTACACTGTGCTCACTTGAATCTGCACTGGGCTCACTCGAGTCTAGACAGTGCTCTCTCCAGTCTGCACTGGGCTCACTTGAATCTGCACTGTGCTCACTCGAGTCTGCACTGGGCTCATTCGTGTCTGCACTGGGCTCATTCGAGTCTGCACTGCGCTCATTCGAGTTTGCACTGCGCTCGCTCGAATCTGCACTGTGCTCACTCGAGTCTAGACAGTGCTCTCTCCAGTCTGCAATGGGCTCACTCGAGTCTGCACTGGGCTCACTTGAATCTGCACTGTGCTCACTCGAGTCTGCACTGGGCTCATTCGAGTCTGACTGCGCTTACTCGAGTCTGCACTGGGCTCCCTCGTATCTCCAGTGGGCTCACTCGAGTCTGCACTGGGCTCACTTGAATCTACACTGTGCTCACTAGAATCTGCACTGGGCTCACTTGACACTGCATCGTGCTCACTCGAGTCTGCACTGGGCTCACTCGCGTCTGCACTGGGCTTACTTGAGTCTGCACTGGGCTCACTCGAATCTGTACTGGGCTCACTCGAATCAACATTGGACTCACTCGAGTCTGCACTGGGCTCACTTGAATGTGCACTGGGCTCGCTCGCGTCTGCACTGGGCTCACTCGAATCTGCACTGGGCTCACTGGAATATGCACTGGGCTCACTTGGGTCTGCACTGGGTTCACTTGAATCTGCGCTGGGCTTACTTGAGTCTGCATTGGGCCCACTCGAGTCTGTACTCGGCTCACACGAATCTGCATGGGTCTCACACGAACCTACACTGGTCTCACTGATGTCTGCACTGGGCTCACTCGAGTCAACACTGGGCTCACTCCTGTCGTCACTGGGCTCACTCAAATCTACACTGGGCTTGATCGAGTCTGCACTGCGCTCACTCAAATCTGCACTGGGCTCACTCGTGTCTGCACTGCACTCACCCGAATCTACACTGTGCTCACTCGAGTCTGCACTGTGCTCACTCAAGTTTGCACTGGGCTCAGTCGAATCTGCACTCAGCTCACTCAAATCTGCACTGGGCTCACTCGAATCTGTACTGGGCTCACTCAAATCTGCACTGTGCTCCCTCGAATCTACACTGGGCTCACTCATGTCTACACTGTGCTCCCTCGAATCTACACTGGGCTCACTCGAGTCTAGACAGTGCTCTCTCCAGTCTGCAATGGGCACACTCGAGTCTGCACTGGGCTCACTTGAATCTGCACTGTGCTCACTTGAGTCTGCACTGGGCTCATTCGAGTCTGCACTGGGCTCAATCGAGTTTGCACTGCGCTCGCTCGAATCTACACTGTGCTCACTCGAGCCTAGATAGTGCTCTCTCCAGTCTGCAATGGGCTCACTCGAGTCTGCACTGGGCTCACTTGAATCTGCACTGGGCTCACTTGAATCTGCACTGTGCTCACTCGAGTCTGCACTGGGCTCATTCGAGTCTGCACTGCGCTCACTCGAGTCTGCACTGGGCTCCCTCGTATCTCCAGTGGGCTCACTCGAGTCTGCACTGGGCTCACTTGAATCTACACTGTGCTCACTCTAATCTGCACTGGGCTCACTTGACACTGCATCGTGCTCACTCGAGTCTGCACTGGGCTCACTCGCGTCTGCACTGGGCTTACTCGAGTCTGCACTGGGCTCACTCGAATCTGTACTGGGCTCACTCGGGTCTGGACGAGGCTCACTCAAATCTGCACTGGGCTCACTCGAATGTGCACTGGGCTCGCTCGCGTCTGCACTGGGCTCACTCGAATCTGCACTGGGCTCACTGGAATATGCACTGGGCTCACTCGGGTCTGCACTGGGTTCACTTGAATCTGCGCAGGGCTTACTTGAGTCTGCATTGGGCCCACTCGAGTCTGTACTCGGCTCACACGAATCTGCATGGGTCTCACACGAACCTACACTGGTCTCACTGATGTCTGCACTGGGCTCACTCGAGTCAACACTGGGCTCACTCCTGTCTTCACTGGGCTCACTCAAATCTACACTGGGCTCGATCGAGTCTGCACTGCGCTCACTCAAATCTGCACTGGGCTCACTCGAGTCTGCACTGCACTCACTCGAATCTACACTGTGCTCACTCGAGTCTGCACTGTGCTCACTCAAGTTTGCACTGGGCTCAGTCGAATCTGCACTCAGCTCACTCAAATCTGCACTGGGCTCACTCGAATCTGTACTGGGCTCACTCAAATCTGCACTGTGCTCACTCTAATCTGCACTGTGCTCACTCGAATCTGCACTGGGCTCGATCGAGACTACACTGTGCTCACTCGAATCTGTACTGGGCTCACTCAAATCTGCACTCTGCTCAATCGAGTCTACACTGTGCTCACTCGAATCTACTGGGCTCACTCTAATCTGCACTGGGCTCACTCGAGTCTGCACTGGGCTCACTCGAGTCTGTACCGGGCTCACTCGAATCTACACTGTGCTCACTCGAGTCTGCACTGTGCTCACTCGAGTTTGCACTGGGCTCAGTCGAATCTGCACTCAGCTCGCTCGAATCTGCACTGGGCTCACTCGAATCTGTACTGGGCTCACTCAAATCTGCACTGTGCTCACTCTAATCTGCACTGTGCTCACTCGAGTCTACACTGTGCTCACTCGAATCTGCACTGGGCTCGATCGAGTCTTCACTGTGCTCACTCGAATCTGTACTGGGCTCACTCTAATCTGCACTGTGCTCACTCGACTCTGCACTGGTCACACTCGCGTCTGCACTGGGCTCACTTGAATCTGCACTGAGCTCGATCGAGTCTACACTCGGCTCACTTGATTCTTCACTCAAGTATGCATTGGGCTCACTGGAATATGCACTGGGCTCACTCGAATCTGCACTGGGCTCACTCGAATCTGCACTGGGCTCACTCAAATCTAGACTGGCCTCACTCGGGTCTACACTGGGTTCACTCGAATCTGCACTGTGCTGACTCGAGTCTGCACTGGGCTCACTCAAATCTGCACTGGGCTCACTCGACTTTGCATTGGGCTCACTCAAGTCTGCACTGGGCTTACTCGAGTCTGCACTGGGCTTACTCGAGCCTGCACTGGGCTCACTCGTGTCTGTACTAGGCTCACTCTAATCTGCACTGGGCTCACTCGAATCTGTACTGGGCTCACTCGAATCTGCACTGTGCTCACTCTAATCTGCACTGTGCTCACTCTAATCTGCACTGTGCTCACTCGAGTCTACACTGTGCTCACTCGAATCTGCACTGGGCTCGATCGAGTCTCCACTGTGCTTACTCGAATCTGTACTGGGCTCACTCTAATCTGCACTGTGCTCACTCGACTCTGCACTGGTCACACTCGCGTCTGCACTGGGCTCACTTGAATCTGCACTGGGCTCGATCGAGTCTACACTCGGCTCACTTGATTCTTCACTCAAGTATGCATTGGGCTCACTGGAATATGCACTGGGCTCACTCGAATCTGCACTGGGCTCACTCGAATCTGCACTGGGCTCACTCAAATCTAGACTGGCCTCACTCGGGTCTACACTGGGTTCACTCGAATCTGCACTGTGCTGACTCGAGTCTGCACTGGGCTCACTCGAGTCTGTATTGGGCTCACTCAAATCTGCACTGGTCTCACTCGAATCTGCACTGGTCTCACTCAAGTCTGCACTCGGCTCACTCGAGTCTGCACTGGGCTTACTCGAATCTGCACTGGGCTCACTCGAGTCTGTACTAGGCTCACTCAAGTCTGTACTGGGCTCACTCGATTCTGCACTAGGCTCACTTGATTCTGCACTAGGCTCACTCAAATCTGCACTGGGCTCACTCGAATCAACATTAGGCTCACTCGAGACTGCACTGGGCTCACTCCAATGTGCACTGGGCTCACTCAAATCTGCACTGGGCTCACTCGAATCAACATTGGGCTCACTCGAGACTGCACTGGGCTCACTCCAATGTGCACTGGGCTCGCTCGAGTCTGCACTGGGCTCACTCAAATCTGCACTGGGCTCACTCAAGTATGCACTGGGCTCATTGGAATATGCACTGGGCTCACTCGGGTCTGCACTGGGCTTACTTGAACCTGCACTGGCCTCACTCGAGTCTGCACTGTGCTCACTCGGATCTGCACTGGGCTCACTCGAGTCTGCACTGGGCTCAGTCGAATCTGCACTGGGCTCACTCGAGTCTGCAATCGGCTCACTCGAGTCTGCACGGGGCTAACACAAGTGTACACTGGGCTCACTCGACTTTGCACTGGGCTCACTCGAGTCTGCCCTGGGCTCACTCGACTTTGCACTGGGTTCACTCGAGTCTGCACTGGGCTTACTCGAATCTGCACTGGGCTGACTCGAGTCTGTACTAGGCTCACTCAAATCTGCACTGGTCTCACTCGAATCTATTTTCAGCTCGCATCTGCACTGTGCTGACTCGAGTCTGTACTGGGCTCGCTCGAATCTGCACTTGGCTCACTCGAGTCTGCACTGGGCTGACTTGAGTCTGCACTGGGCTCACTCGAGTCTACACTGGGCTCACTCGAATCTGCACTGGGCTCACTCGAGTCTACACTGGGCTCACTCGAATCTGCACTGGGCTCACTCGAGTCTGCACTGGGCTTACTTGAGTCTGCACTGGGCTCACTCGAGTATACATTGTGCTCACTCGAACCTGCACTGGTCTCACTCGAGTCTGCACTGTGCTCACTCGGATCTGCACTGGGCTCACTCAAGTATGCACTGGGCTCACTGGAATATGCACTGGGCTCACTCGGGTCTGCACTGGGCTTACTTGAGTCTGCACTGGGCCCACTCGAGTCGGTACTAGGCTCACTCGGGTCTGCACTGGGCTCACTTGAGTCTGCACTGGGCTTACTCGAGTCTGCACTGGGCTTACTCGAATCTGCATTGGGCTTACTCGAGTCTGTTCTAGGCTCACTCGAATCTGCACTGGACTCACTCAAATCAACATTGGACTCACTCGAGACTGTACTGGGCTCACTCCAATGTGCACTGGGCTCGCTCGAGTCTGCACTGGGCTCGCTCGAGTCTGCACTGGACTCACTCAAATTTGCACTGGGATTACTCAAGTATGCACTGGGCTCACTGGAATTTGCACTGGGCTCACTCGGGTCTGCACTGGGCTTACTTGAGTCTGCACTGGGCCCACTCGAGTCTGTACTAGGCTCACTCGAATCTGCACTGGGCTCACTCAAATCAACACTGGGCTCACTCAAGTCTGCACTAGGCTCACTCGAATCAACATTGGACTCACTCGAGACTGCACTGGACTCACTCTAATGTGCACTGGGCTCGCTCGAGTCTGTACTGGGCTCACTCAAACATGCACTGGGCTCACTCAAGTATGCACTGGGCTCACTCCAGTCTACACTGTGCTCACTCGAGTCTTCACTGGGCTAACACAAATCTGCACTGTGCTGACACGAGTCTGTACTAGGCTCACTCGAATCAACACTGGGCTCACTCGAGTCTGCAATTGGATCACTCAAGTCTGCACTGGGCTCACTCCAGTCTGCACTGGGCTCACTCGAATCTGCACTGGGCTCACTCAAATCTAGACTGGCCTCACTCGGGTCTGCACTGGGTTCACTCGAATCTGCACTGTGCTCACTCGAGTCTGTACTGGGCTCACTCAAATCTGCACTGCGCTCAATCGAGTCTGTAATCGGATCACTCGAGTCTGCACTGGGCTAACACTAGTCTACTCTGGGCTCACTCGACTTTGCACTGGGCTCACTCGGGTCTGCACTGGGCTTACTCAAATCTGCACTGGGCTCACTCGAGTCTACACTGGGCTCACTCAAGTCTGCACTGGGCTCACTCGAGTCTGCACTGGGCTCACTCAAGTCTGCACTGAGCTCACTCGAGTCTGCACTGGGCTCACTCAAATCTGCACTGGGCTCACTCGAGTCTGCACTGTGCTCACTCGAGTCTGCACTGGGCTCACTCGAATCTGCGCTGGGCTCACTCAAGTCTGCACTGGACTCACTCGAGTCTGCATTGGGCTCAATCAAATCTGCTCTGCGCTCACTCGAATCTGCACTGGGCTCACTCGAGTCTCGACTCTGCTCACTCGAGTCTGCACTGGGCTCACTCGATTATACATTGTGCTCACTCGGGTCTGCACTGCACTCACTCGAATCTGCACTGGGCTCACTCGAATCTGCACTGTGCTCACTTGAGACTGCATTGTTGGAAATGTGTTGCTGGAAAGGCGCAGCAGGTCAGGCAGCATCCAGGGAACAGGAGAATCGACGTTTCGGGCATAAGCCCTTCTTCAGGAGACTGCATTGTGTTCACTCGAACCTACACTGGGCTCACTCGAGTCTGCACTGTGCTCACTCGAGTCTGCATTGTGCTAACTTGAATCTGCACTTGGGCTCACTCGAATCTGCACTGGGCTCACTCAAGTCTGCACTGTGCACACTCGAGGCTACATTCGGCTCACTCACATCTGCACTGTGCTCACTCGAGTCTACACTGTGCTCACTCGAGTCTCGAATCTGCTCACTCAAGTCTGCACGGGGCTCAGTTAAGTATACACTGTGCTCACTCGTGTCTGCACTGGGCTCACCCGAATGTGCACTGGGCTCACTTGGGTGTAAACTGTGCTCACTCGAGACTGCACTGGACTTACTTGTGTCTGCACAGGGCTCACTTGAGTCTGCACCGGGATCATTTGAATCTGTACTGGGCTCACTCGAATCTACACTGGGCTCACTCCAGTCTGCACTGGGCTCACTTGAGTCTGCATGGGCCCATTCTAATCTGCACTGGGCTCCCTCGAATCTACACTGGGCTAACTCGAGTCTGCACTATGCCCACTCTCGTCTGCACTGGGCTCACTCGAATCTACACTGGCCTCACTCGAATCTGCACTGGGCTCACTCAAATCTGCACTGTGCTTACTCGAATCTACACTGTGCTCACTCGAATCTGGACTGGACTCACTCAAGTCTGCCCTGTGCTCACTCGAATCTGCACTGGGCTCACTCGAGTCTGCACTGGACTCACGCGAATCTGCACTCAGCTCACTCATATCTACACTGTGCACACACGAATCTACACTGGGCTCACTCGAATCTACACTGGGCTCACTCGAATCTGCATTAGGCTCACTCGACTCTACACTGGGCTCCCCCGAGTCTGCTCACTCGAGTCTCGACTCTGCTCACTCGAGTCTGCACGGGGCTCACTCGAGTATACACTGTGCTCACTCGAGTCTGCACTTGGGCTCACCCGAATCAGCACTGTGCTCACTCGGGCGTAAACTCGGCTCACTTGAGTCTGCACTGGGCCCATTCAAATCTGCACTGGGCTCACTCGAATCTACACTGGGCTCACTCGAGTCTGCACTGGGCTCAATCAAATCTGCTCTGCGCTGACTCGAATCTGCACTCGGCTCACTTGAGTCTACACTGGGATTACTCGGGTCTGCACTGGACTCACTTAAGTCTGCACTGGGCCCATTCGAATCTGCACTGGGCTCACTCGAATCTACACTGGGCTAACTCGAGTCTACACTGGGCTCACTCAAGTCTGCACTGTGCTCACTCGAGTCTGCATTGTGCTAACTTGAATCTGCACTTGGGCTCACTCGAATCTGCACTGTGCTCACTCGAGTCTGCACTGGGCTCAATCAAATCTGCTCTGCGCTCACTCGAATCTGCACTCGGCTCACTTGAGTCTACACTGGGATTACTCGGGTCTGCACTGGGCTCACTCAAGTCTACACTGGGTTTACTCGGGTCTGCACTGGGCTCACTCAAGTCTACACTGGATTAAATCGAGTCTGTTCTGTGCTTACTTAAAGCTACATTGGGATCACTTGTGTCTGTGCTGAGCTCTCTTGAGCCCACACCGTGATTCCTCACTGCTGCTTGTGCTGTCTGAACCCAGAGCAAAAGGTCAGTAAATGGAAAAGAAAAGGATGGTCAGTATATTGGAGTGAGAAGGAGCTGCAATGCTGCCTTTCTTAGATGATGTGGGGATTGGGTGTAAGTTTTCAGTAATCCAACTGTTATGATCTCTTAATGTATCCCTCTGCTCCCCACCTACTCATGCGTCTGGACAGATTTATGAGTAGGTGGGCAGCAGAGGGATACAAATGCTTCGGAATTGACCAACAGGTTTAGACAGTACATTTGGATCGGCTCAGGTTTGGAGGGCCGAAGGGCCTGTTCCTGGGCTGTAAATTTTCTTTGTTCTTTGTTATTTCTTCTAGTTGTGTGGCCTGGATTGTACTCCAGAATTCAGAATAAGGTCCATTATATCAAAGATCTATGCCCCCCTGTTGGAGTCTTCCATGGCCCACAGTTTGGAGGTTTTGGATAAACTATCATCTGTAAGTGGATCATGACTGCTCACTGAGGATGTCCCAGGACACTGTCACAGAACAGTGACACTATCAGCTGCTGGAGCAGGACTTGTGCCCTGAAGCAATGGGTGACCACCCTTACCCAGTCCTGTGTTTCAAGGCTGGATGCCTTACAGGCTTGGATACTGAGAGGCAAGGTCTACCCTCTGTAACCATAGCTGATGACTCCAGTTCACAACCTGCTGACTGAGGCTGAGCCGTGGTACATTAGAACATGGAACATAGAACATTACAGCACAGTATAGGCCCTTCAGTCCTCAATATTGCGATGACCTGTGAAACCAATCTGAAGCCCTTCTAACCTACACTATTCCATTCTCGTCCATATGCTTATCCAATGACCATTTAAATATGGGAGACATAAAGTTGGTGAGTCTACTACTGTTGCAGGCTGTGTGTTCCACGCCCTTCCTACTCTCTGAGTAAAGAAACTACCTCTGACATCTATCCTATATCTATCACCCCTCAATTTAAAACTATGTCCCCTCGTGCCAGCCAACACCATCCAAGGTAAAAGGCTCTCCCTGTCCACCCTATCTAACCCTCTGATTATCTTATGTGTCTCAATTACGTCACCTCTCAACCTTTTTCTCTCTCAAGAAAACAGCCTCAAGCCCCTCAGGCTTTCCTCCATACCAGGCAATGTCCTAGTAAATCTCCTCTGAACCCATTCGAAAGCTTCCACATCCTTCCTATAATGCGGTGACCAGAACTGTATGCAATACTCCAAGTGCAGCCGCACCAGAGTTTTGTACAGCTGCAGCATGACCTCATGGTTCTCAAACTCAATCCCTCTATTAATAAAAGCTTACACACACTGTATGCCTTCTTAACAACCCTATCAACCTGGGTGGCAACTTTCAAGGATCTATGTACATGGATACCGAGGTCTCTCTGTTCATCTACACTACCAAGAATTTTACCATTCACCCAGTACTCTGCATTCCTGTTACTCCTTCCAAAGTGAATCACGTCGCACTTTTTCTGCATTAAACTCCATTTGTCAGCTCTCAGCCCAGCTCTACAGCTTATCTATGCCCCTTTGTAACCTATAGCATCCTTCATCACTATCCACAACTCTCATGACCTTAATGTCATCCACAAATTTACTAACTTATCCTTTTATGCCCTCATTTAGGTCATTTATAAAAATGACAAACAGCAGTGGACCCAAAACAGATCTTTGCAGTACACCACTAGTAACTGAACTCCAGGATGAATATTTCCCATCAACCACCATCCTCTGTCTTCTTTCAGCTAGCCAATTTCTGATCCAAACCGCTAAATCACCCTCAATCCCATGCCTCCATATTTTGTGCAATAGCCTACCATGGGGAACCTTATCAAATGCCTTACTGAAACGTCTCGTTGCAACCCATTCTTCAGCCAGGGTCATTATAGAGCAGACAATAGGCCTGCTAGAGATGCTTGGACCAATCTGGATGGGGGAGGATGGGGGGCGTGCGGGAGCGGGAAGGGGTGCCAAGATGGATGTTGAAGAGTTGAAAGGGCAAGGAAGAACATCACCTCCTTCATGTTCGAGCACTGCAGCACCGGGTGCACTAAGCCAGACAAGACCTCATTGATACCTGAATCCAATAGATGGGTACTAGGGTGGTGATCACTCATTGACTGTCAACTTATTGTTGCGAGCTGCCCTGTTTGCTCCCAGAAACAAATGCAATAGTTTTTGCTTGTATTTTTTCTTTGTTTTTGCTGTTTTAAATAAAAGTTCATATTTTCAGTCATTTGATGACTTTCCAACAATGTGGTGCTCCTGCATTGAACAATAAGATGTGATGTTACTCTGGGCAGTAGGGAAAGGGTATCACTGCCTTTAACAGAGATTGAACATAGCATGGTGCGAGGGATGGTTAAGCTGTGTAGCTTGGTTCCTACAGATGCTGTTACAATGACACTCAGTCAGACAGGGAATGATATAAAGTAGCAATATATTTATGAATGTAAGCATACCTTTGAACTGAATGTCATTCGTGTCATATACGAGGCTCTCAGAAATATTTCTTTTTCATTCCTTTCCTACTTTGTGAAGGACACCAGCTGGCTAGAAGGACTTGATCTGGTGAGTGCCCAAGCTTTAAATAAGGTGCCAGGAATCCCCAGCAGGTCCAGGCAATGACACGTAATCTCATCACCGGTGAGTGCACAATAACACAATCAGGGTGCCATAAAGGTGTGGTGCATGCCAGATCAGGTACACTGCAGAGAATTATGGGAGAGAACTCACAGAGCTCCACGAAAACTCCCCAACAATGACACTTAGCTGATCTTTGGTAAAATTCAGCCCATTAACTCAGACACTGGAGAGGACTGTCATCTTTCCACCAATACAGGGCTGTTTTGCATCCACTTGGGAGGATAGACAAGGTCTTTGTTTAATGTCTACAAAATACTGGTGAATGCTAGTAAATGGCAAGGTACTGATAAAGCTGTGATAGTGTCTTAGACCAAAGAGATAGTGCTGATGCTAAGTGTTACATGATGACAGGTTTGCAGTGAACTGCTATTGTGATGTTTACAAAGATTGGATTAAATTATTGGCCATTTAACGTGATAAAATAACAGTCTTCGTCACATGACTTGCTGATTTAATCCTGACAAAGGGCAGTTGAGAGTTCTGTGATATGTAGCAATTTAGTGATCTGGATCAAGCCATAACAGGATGGGATTTGTATCTCTCTCATTCAGTGGATCATGAATCAGGAATTCTCTGGTCCTGTCATCCAGCAGGAGTCACAATGCCAAATAATAACTCCCAATCTTATCATCCCCTTTGATGGTGGTAGATTAGGAATGGCTTCTAGCAACGCTGCAACACCTTACACTATGATATTTTATTGGTCTTTACAATCTGGCATTACAGCTCACAGAATCGTTGCACAATTCCTGTATAACAAGTAGGCTCACTACTGAAGAATGACCACTGACTCAAAATATGAACCAAAAATTGATTTGCAGTGGCTCACTGACCAACACAAATGGTTTAGAAACAGCACTGTAAGACTCATTACTTCTGCTCTGAGCACTTCAAAACTCCTAAGCTCAAGTATTTAACTGTCCGAGAATGGATTGTTTAATGTGATTTCCTTCTTGGTTTTTAGCAAGCTTTAACTTCTGTGAGGAATCATGCAGCCACAATGAGTGTGGTTCGAATAAGTGCCCATTCCCTGTGCGCTCACATAATGTTTTAATTATAACTGTGATTTCCAAGCTTCAGACAACATTCTTCCTGGAAAAGGATATTACTGTCCCAGTGCCTGAAACATCTGTTGACTCATGAAAAACCATAAACCAGTGTTTTCCAAAGAGAACAATAACAATGGAGGCAGTACACAGCGCCTCAAACAGGCAGCCCAGAGCTACTGCACCCAAGTCAGAGTCATAGAGTCATTAAAATGTACAGCATGGAAACACAGCCTTCAGTTCAACTCGTCCATGCCAACCAGATATCCAAACCTAATCTAATCCCATTTGCCAGCACTTGGCCCATATCCCTCTAAAACGTTTCTATTCATATACCTGTCCAAATGCCTTTCAAATGCTGTCACAACCTCCACCATTTTCTCTGGCAGCTCATTTCATACACGCATTACCCTGTGCTCCTTAGGTCCCTTTTACATCTTTCCCCCTCACCCTAAACCTATGCCCTCTAATTCTGAACTCCCCCACCCCAGGGAAAAGACCTTGTCTATTTACCCTATCCATGCCCCTCATGATTTTATAAACCTCTATAAGGTCACCCCTCAGCCTCCGACGCTCCAGGGAAAACAGCCCCTGACTATTCAGCCTCTCCCTATAGCTTAAATCCTCCAACCCTGGCAACATCCTTGTAAATCTTTTCTGAACCTTTTCAAGCTTCACAACATCCTTCCTATAGAAGGAAGACCAGAATTGAGCACAGTATTCTAAAAGTGGCCCGGCCAATCTTCTGTACAGCCACAACACGACTTCCCAACTCCTGTACTCAATGCTCTGACCAATAAAGGAAAGCATATCAAACGTCTTCATCACTATCCTATCTACCTGTGACTCTACTTCCAAAGAACTATGAACCTACACTCCAAGGTCTCTTTATTCAGCAACACTTCCCAGGACCTTACCATTAAGTGTATAAGTCCTGCTCTGCTCTGCTTTTCCAAAATGAGCACCTCACATTTATCTAAATTAAACTCCATCTGCTACTCATTGGCCCAATGGCCTATCTGATCAAGATCCCTTTGTACTCTGAGGTAAACTTCTTCGCTGTTCACTACACCTCCAATTTTGGTGTCATCTGCAAACTTACTAACTATACCTCTTATGCTCACATCCAAATCATTTATACAAATGATGAAAAGTGGTATACCCAGCACCGATCATTATGTCACATCACTGGTCACTGGCCTCCAGTCTGAAAAGCAACCCTTCACCACCACCCTCTGTCTTCTACCTTTGAGCTATTTCTGTATCCAGATGGCTAGTTCTCCTTGTATTCCATGAGATCGAACCTTGCTCACCAGTCTCCCACAAGGAACCTTGCCAAACGCCTTACTGAAGTCCATATAGATCACATGCAGCGCTCTGCCCTCATAAATCCTCTTTGTTACTTCTTCAAAAAACTCAATCAAGATTGTGAGACATGATTTCCCATGCACAAAGCCATGTTGACTATCCCTAATCAGTCCTTGCCTTTCCAAATACATGTAAATCCTATCCCTCAGGATTCCCTCCAACAACTTGCCCACCATAGATGTCAGGCTCACTGGTCTATAGATTAGATTAGATTAGATTACAGTGTGGAAACAGGCCCTTCGGCCCAACAAGTCCACACCGACCCGCCGAAGCGAAACCCAGTTCCCTGGCTTGTCTTTACCGCCCTTCTTAAACAGTGGCAACACGTTTGCCAACTTCCAGTCTTCCGGCACCTCACCTGTGACTATCGATGATACAAATATCACAGCAAAGGGCCCAGCAATCATTTCTCTAGCTTCCCACAGAGTTCTAGGATACATCTGATCAGGTCCAGGGGATTTATCCACTTTTATGCATTTCAAGACATCCAGCACTTCCTCCTCTGTAATATGGAGATTATCCAAGATGTCACCATCTATTTCCCCACATTCTATACCTTCCATGTCCTTTTCCACAGTAAACATTGCTGCAAAATACTCGTTTAGTATCTCCCCATTTTCTGTGGCTCCACACTGCCTTGCTGATCTTTGAGGGGGCCCTATTCTCTCCCTGGTTACCCTTTTGTCCTTAATGTATTTGTAAAGATCCTTTGATTTCTCCTTAACTCTATTTGCCAAAGCTATTTCATGTTCCCTTTTTTCCGTCCTGATTTCCCTCTTAAGTATGCTCCTACTGCCTTTTTAATCTTGTAAGGATTGACTTGATCTATCCAGTCTATACCTGACATATGCTTCCTTCTTTTTCTTAAGCAAACCCTCAATTTCTTTAGTCATCCAGCATTCCCTATGCCTACCAGCCTTTCCTTTCACCCTAACAGGAATATATTGTCGCTGGACTCTTGTTACCTCATTTCTGAAGGCTTCCCATTTTCCAGCTGTCCCTTTACCTGTGAACATCTGCCCCCACTCAGTTTTTGAAAGTTCTTGCCTAATACCACCAAAATTAGCCTTCCTCCAATTTAGAACTTCAACTTTTCGATCTGGTCTATCCTTTTCCATCACTATTTTAAAACTAATAGAATTATGGTCGCTGGCCCCAAAGTGCTCCCCCACTGATACCTCAGTCACCTGCCCTGCCTTATTTCCTAAGGGTAGGTCAGGATTTACACCTTCTCTCGTAGGTACAATCATATACTGAATCAGAAAATTATCTCTTACACACTTAACAAATTCCTCTCCATCTAAACCCTTAAGACTATGGTAGTCCTAGTCTATGTTTGGAATGTGAAAATCCCCTAAAATTACCACCCTAATATTCTTTCTGATAACTGAGGTCTCCTTACAAATTTATTTCTCAATTTCCCACTGACTATTAGGAGGTCTATAATACAATCCCAATAAGGTGGTCATCCCCTTCTTATTTCTCAGTTCCAATCAAATAACTTCCCTGGATGTATTTCCAAGAATATCCTCCCTAAATACAGCTGTAATGCTATCCCTTTATCAAAAACTCCACTCTTTTCCTGTCCCCCCCACCGCGCCCCCTTCTCTCCCTATAGCATTTGTATCCTGGAACATTAAGCTGCTAGAGCTGAAAATGTGTTGCTGGAAAAGTGCAGCAGGTCAGGCAGCAACCAGGGAACAGGAGAATCGACGTTTCGGGCATAAGCCCTTCTTCAGGCTTATGCCCGAAACGTCGATTCTCCTGTTCCCTGGATGCTGCCTGACCTGCTGCGCTTTTCCAGCAACACATTTTCAGCTCTGATCTCCAGCATCTGCAGACCTCACTTTCTCCACATTAAGCTGCTAGTCAAGTTCATCCCTGAGCCATGTAATTGCTCTGTAATTGCTATGATATCCCAGTCCCATGTTCCTAACCATACCCTGAGTTCATCTGCCTTCCCTGTTAGGCCTCTTGCATTGGAATAAATGCAGTTTAATTTATCAGTCCTACCTTGTTTTCTGCTTTGTTCCTGCCTGCCCTGACTGTTTGACTCACTCCCTTTCCCAACTGTACCAGTCTCAGATTGGGTTCCTCACTATTGGGTTCCAACCCCCAACCTTTCTAATGTAAATCCTCCTGAACAGCCCTCACAAATTTCCCTGCCAGTATATTAGTCCTCTTCCAATTCAGGTGCAATCTGTTCTTCTTGTACAGGTCACTTCTACCTCAGGAGAGATTCCAATGATCCGAAAATGTGAATCCTTCTCTCATACACCAGCTCCTCAGCCAATCATCCATCTGTTCTATCCTCCTATTCCTGCCCTCACTAGCTCGTAGCACCGGGAGTAATCCAGATATTATTACCCTCAAGGACCTCCTTTTTAAATTCCTGCCTAACTTTCTATATTCTCCTTCAGAATTTCATCCTTTTCCCATCCTATATCGTTGGTTCCAATGTGTAAAATGACCTCCTGCTGGTACCTCTTCCCTTGAGAACATTCTACACCCTCTCTGAGGTATTTTTGATCCTGGCATCAGGGAGGCAACACACTGTTCTGATTTTTCGCTGCTAACCGCAGAAATGTCTGTCTGTGCCTCTGGCTAGAGAGTCCTTTAACACAATCGATTACTTGGAACCTGATGTACCCCTCATTACATTCGAGTCTGTCTTGGTACTAGAAAGTTGGCTGTTCGTGCTACATTCTCCTGAGAGTCCATCACCCCTGCATTCTCCAAAAGCATACTTGTTTGAGATGGGGATAGCCACAGGAGACTCCTGCACTACCTGCCTGCCTTTCTTACCTTTCCTGGAGTTACCTCATCTACCTGACTGTATCTGCAGCTTTTCTCACTTCCTATAACTGCCATCCATCACATTCCCTAGCTCTTGTAAATTCCTTATTGCCTCTAACTGCTGCTCTAACTGATCCATGCGATTTGATAGGATTTGCAACCAAACACACTTATTGCAGACATAATTATCAGTAACTCTCTCTAAAGTTACTGAGAGAGTTAATTAAGAGCGGAACAGGAAGAGCATGTCACTCTACTCAAGGCCATCTTTGCTCCTTCACAATCTACAGACCCAGAAAATAGCACTGTCTTTTTGCTCCAACAAACAGTGCTCCAGGTTAACTTAGTACTTATGGGTTATATTTTTAAAATTTAATCAAGAAACAGATCTCAGTAAAATATATAATCAAGAAAGAACCCACTCTATTCACTACTGTAGACTTACAGCAAGGTTACATGTTAAAACTATACACTTATCTGTTCCTTTGCTGTGAGCTCTCCCACACAAGTTCTCCAAGGTTGGCTGTGAATGTCGTTGTTTGTTATTTTTTCCTAGACGCACTCCGATGTCCAGAGATACATGAACTCAAACAGCAAAGGCAGTAACTGTGCAGATTCACTGCTGTGTCAGTTGGCAGTGTAGGTTTCTTCCTCTCTCTCCCTCACTCACCATGTGGTTGCTGCTGTTTATCTGTCTTCCACCTTTTAAAAGTGCCATTGTTTTGAACTTTGTTCCTCAAAGTTCCAAAACAATGCAACAGCATATAAAACAGTAATTCCTGCTCCTGGAATTCAAGGAAATCACCCCAACACCTAAAATGCCTCAAAAAAGGAGCAGCCCTTACAGCCACAATTTTTCTCCCCTGCTAAAAGTCACCAGTTAAATTCTCCTTGAAATTCAGCTTTGAAGAGACATACTGATGACACCCAGCTCTACACTACCACCAAATTCTCACCCCCTCCCCTGTCTCAAAGTGGTTGTTCACAGCCGGGACCAAATTTCCTCCAAATAAAATACTTGAGAAGACGAAATCAAAATCAATGCGGAACTTGTTTTCCTACTCATTGGCTCTGGCCCTCTTCCAGGTGACTGACTGCGGCTGAACCAAACTGGTCATGACCTTGATGGCACAGAGATGGCTAACTGATCACATCAGCATCAAGTCAGGAGGTGGTAGCATAATGATAATGCCATAAGGCTGATCATCCAGGAACCTGGGCTGTTGATCTGGGCACATGGGTTCAAATCCCACCATGGCAGGTGGTGAGTTCAATAAAAATTTGGAATAAGGAGCTTGCCTAATTGTGACTGTGTAGCCGCTGTCAATTGTCATTCAAATTCACCAGTGTTCATTGACAGAAATCTGCTGTTTTACCTGGCCTACATGTGACTCCAGACCCACAGCCATATAGTTGATGCCTAACTACTCTTCGGTCAATAAATGCTGGCTTAGCCAGTGATACCCATAGCCCAACGAATAAAAAAAATGACTGAGAAGGTCTATTTCTACCTCTGCAACTTCATCCCACTTCATCTTAGGACAAGGGCAACTAGGGACAGGCAACAAATGCTGGCCCAGTCAGTGACACCCACATCCCATGAGTGATTTAAAAAAAAGTTGAACTGTTTGTTTGAAGTTGTTGTGTAAAAGGCAGTATATTAATACAAATTGTTGTTGTGAGAACTGCAAACTTAAATTGCTGCAAAACCATATCTCTACTATTAGGATAACGAGATAGTTTGAATAAAGAATATAGTGCCAGTTATGACCTCAAAGTGTCCCAGAGCGTTTTACAGCTATAAAGTGATTTTGAAGTGCAGACGCTGTTAAAGTGTCAGGAACTCAGCAGCCAACGTGTGCATTGGAAGACTCCACAACCAGCAAAGTGAGAAAGACAAAATTGCGTGTTTCCATGTGTTATTGGCTCAGGAGATAATATTTGTTGGGGCACTCCTGAGGACTCTGGTGCACTCCACAGAATAGTTACAGTGAAGGAGAGCAATTGTAGCTCTGCCTGTTCTCTAAATGAACAATTCACTTTGTGCAATTTTTCCAGAAATCTAGTACATTCTTCCTTTTCAGTTTACATCAAATTCCCCATCAAACACTTTGAGCTTGTCTTCAGTACACTCTCCAGATGTATGTTCCAGATGGTCTCTTTATTCTGTCACAGAACCTGCTGTTTTTACCTGGCCTACATGTGACTCCAGACCCACAGCCATATAGTTGACACCAATCTACTCTTCGGTCAATAAATGCTGGCTTAGACAGTGATACCCATATCCCAAATGAATACAAAAAATGATTGAGAAGGTCTATTTCTTTAATGACTTTAATGGCCCCCTCTTTTAGCCAAAGATAGGGAAATCCTTCCTCTGCAACTGCTGCTGATAGTACGTGTCTCTGTACATTTTGAG
Source organism: Chiloscyllium plagiosum (assembly GCF_037043375.1). NCBI lineage: Eukaryota > Metazoa > Chordata > Chondrichthyes > Orectolobiformes > Hemiscylliidae > Chiloscyllium > Chiloscyllium plagiosum. The sequence goes on from NW_028270149.1 coordinate 18,112,656, forward strand.
CACATTCCTGTTCAGACTACAACTAGGGTCTTCCTTACCTTCCTCTCTCTGCAAAAGCAGCTTGTGTCCATCCTGTGACATTATTCACTCCCTGCCTTTTGATCTATTGTTGTCAACCTGTTTTCCGACAGTACTGACTCCAATGACTTTCCTTGTGTCACCTTAAGTAATGTGCCCACAGCACCTCATGCCACCCACCATTAACCGCACCATCCTGTCTCGGTCTCCTCAAGGACCCTCACATTAGTCATTCTGCTTGTCCAAGGAATTCTTAATGCAAGCCTGTAGTCCCATAACTCTCCTATCTTCATACTTCAGTGTTCAAGGTCCAGTTTTCATATCTATGGAATGATGCTGGCCAGACTCAACATTGAAACATTCTGCAACTTATCGACACAAAACATCTTCAATTCCGCAAAAACTCTCTCACCTTATTAAATGCCTAATTTGGAATTGCTGTCCTCTTTTATTTTACCTTCGAAAGTATGCTCCTTTCATAAACTTTGTAATAGGACATTACAAAACATCTAGTATTCATTATCAAATTACGGAGCGGGCACCAAAATTCAACTTGTGCCAATCCTAGGTGCTTCAATACAATTGGAATATTTAGAATATACAGTGTGTGTTAGGCATAAAGCACGAGGGTAAAACATTCCAAATTGAAAATTGTTGTCCTCGATTTGCATTTTTAATTTGCCATCTGCTTCACCTATCCAGTTATTCATTCTGAAGTCAATTTCACACAGTCCTTCTACTTGGTCTATCTGACTGGCTTTGTGTTTGTTTACAATCAATGCACTAAAGCTGTTGGATTTAGACAATAGACAATAGACAATAGGTGCAGGAGTAGACTATTCAGCCCTTCGAGCCTGCACCGCCATTCAATATGATCATGGCTGATCATTCCTAATCAGTATCCTCTTCCTGCCTTATCTCCATAACCCTTGATTCCACTATCTTTGAGAGCTCTATCTAACTCTTGCTGTCCAGCCTTTCGTGTAAGCCTATGTTGTACCTGTAATTGGCAGTGAATCACTATCATGCTGCAAATTTACCACTCTTCCTAACTTCCAAGTTGACTTGATCATCCGCCATAGTAATTTCTGGATGTATGCTGATAAAATTGGTGACGTAATTCATGTTTCTTTTCTATAATTTGTTAATTGAATGGGAATGTAATTAGACCTCATTTTGCCCATTTCCACACACTCAAAAGGTGAAATAAGCAACAATTTAAGGGGTCAAATCACCACACTTTAACATATTTAAATGCCTCACTGTATCGGTATTGCTTCTTGGCTACCAAAAACATGCATTAGACCCTGTGAAGATGCCTTTTTTTTAGGCGAAAGTGGGTACTGCAGATGCTGGAGATTAGAGTCAAGATTAGAGTGATGCTGGAAAAGCACAGCAGGTCAGGCAGCATCCGAGGAGCAGGAAAATCAACGTTTCTGGCTGATGAAGGGCTTTTGCCTGAAACGTCGAGTTTCCTGCTCCTCGGATGCTGCCTGATCTGCTGTGCTTTTCCAGCACCACTCTAACTGTGCCTTTTTTAAAATTCACTCATGGGATGTGAATGTCATTGACTAACATTTATTGCCTATCTCTAATTGTCCAGATGGCAGAGAAGAATAAATCATATTGCTGTGTGTCTGGAGTCACATGTCAGACCAGGTGAGTACAGCAGATTTACTTCCCTAAAGGATATTAGTGATAAAATAGGGTTAACCAATCAGTAATCATTTTATAGTAATCATTATACTCTTCTTTTATTGGATTCAAACTTTACCATCTGCTATGAACAGGATTTGAACCTAAATCCCACCAGAATATTACTGGATTTCCAGACTAACAATCTAAGCAATAATACCACTAGGCCATTGCCTCCCCCAATAAACTGCCTTGGAAAAACTAAGGCCCAAATCAGAAATTGGTCTGGAGTTTTTTGAGAAAATTTGTAGCTCAGGTTGATGATAAGTATGCAAAAGTGAGGACTGCAGATGCTGGAAATCAGAGTCTAGATCAGAGTGGTGCTGGAAAAGCACAGCAGGTCAGGCAGCATCCAAGGAGCAGGAAAATCGACATTTCGGGCAAAAGCCTGACGAGGGGCTTTTGCCTGAAACTTCAATTTTCCTGCTCCTCGGATGCTGCCTGACCTGCTGTGTTTTTCCAGCACCACTCTGATCTTGATGATAAGTATGTAACTTAGCTCGCTGAGCTTAAAGGTTTGTTTTCAGACATTTCGTCACCATACTCGGTAGCATCATCAGTGAGAGTCTCTGGTGAAGCGCTGATGGTATGACCTGCCTCTCTGTTTATAGGTCTTGGTTTCTTAAAGTGGGTGATGTCATTTCCTGCTCTTTATACACACACATCCTAGGACAGGCGAAACTAAGACACGCACGAGAATTCTTAGAGGCATGGCATTCTAACCAGAACTCCATCAATAAACACATCAGTTTAGACCCTATCTACCTTCTTGAAAAATAGGATCGGAAATGACATCACCCACCTACATAGAGAGGTGGGACAAACCACTGGAGACTCTCACTAATCTTAGATTAGATTACTTACAGTGTGGAAACAGGCCCTTTGGCCCAACAAGTCCACACCGACCCGCCACCCACCCATTCCCCTACCTTTATCCCTTTACCTAACACTACAGGCAATTTAGCATGGCCAATTTAGCTGACCTGCACATCTTTGGACTGTGGGAGGAAACCCACGCAGACACGGGGAGAATGTGCAAACTCCACACAGTCAGTCGCCTGAGTCGGGAATTGAACCTGGGTCTCTGGCGCTGTGAGGCAGCAGTGCTAACCACTGTACCACCGTGCCGCCCACTTAATGTTACCTAGTATGGTGACAAAATGTCTGAAAATAAACCTTCCAGCTCAGTGAGCTAACTTACATACAGAAATTGGTTTGCCTTGCACACTGCCCACTGTATTCAGCATTACAAGGTTTACTTTGACCTAACCAGCAGTCCTTAAAACGACCATTGGAAGCTGCCAGGAAAATTATTTCTTTTTGATAACTTGATTCGGACCACTCTGCTTCTCTCCGTGCTAGCTTACATCACAAGAGGTTATCTACCCTCAGATAAGTTCCCCATATCTTTCCAAATTATAAGCACCAACCCTTCCTGAAGTAAACTCCATGGGTGGAATTTACCCGTTTTCAATGAAAATGATTTGTCAACTGAGATTTGTGTCTCCTGGTCCATTATTGCACTTTTCCCACAATTGTTTGGCTCTTCACTCCAATAATTCTGCATCCAGGCTTCTGTGTGCCTTTCTTGGGGAAGTGTTTGGCTGGAGAGGTGGAAGATGTTCACCACTAGTAGAACCTTCCAATATTGATGCTGGATTTAAAGCCCAGCTGCACACAATTTCCGACTCGGTAAGATAGGAACTGGTCCTCACACAGCATTTGCTCAAGACTCAACATTCAACCCATAACCTGCAGGAAAGAAATGCTTCACAGACAGGGACCTGGAGGTGTTCATGGATGGGATGGTGGAGACTATCACAAGAGACCATGCCAGGTTGATGCTGACACCCAGCAGTACAGGAAGAAGTTCAATGATATTCTGTAATCTGCAGGGAGTAAATGCCACCATCTTCTCTCTGCTACCTCACATTCCTAGGGTCAGAACCAACTCTAACTCTGCCATAGTTCCCTCATCTTACAAAGGCTCATGGACTACAACTCTCACTATTGCATACATCATGTCCATTCAATGGATCTCACCCATGTCATCCCACCAAACTACTAACCTTTTCTGCCCTCCGCACTTCCCATTCACTCTCTAGATACCTCACCGCCTCGCCTGCCCATGCATCATTATTAACTGCTCTTGCATCACACTCCTCTCATGCTCAGTCCCTGCTTGTGTCTCATTACAGGAAAGCACAACCAGGATGAGAGGGCCAAGACTGGTGAGGTGGCGGGAAACATCAAACTCATCTCCTTTCGAGGAGAATCATTGGACCTAGATGGAGAAGAGCATGGGCACTCATGTGGGGATGGGGGCACCTCAATAAGCAACTGAGGCATTGCACTGTGCTGATCTCCCATGACCAGCAGTGCTCACTCACTCTTAATCAGCTCAGGCCTTTATCCTTTGTAGACAACCAATTCTCTCTCTCTTCTCTTTTACATGCACTAGTGGCACCCAGAGAATCTCTTCAAAGAGGTCCTCAGCTTGACCTCCACCTTTGAGGAGAAAGTCACTGACCCCTCAGAGGATGTGCTGGCGAGGCGTTCACCAGCACCTCCCCCAGCTGCGAGACGTTCTCATCGGTGCCCTCTCTTTCTAGATTAGACTCAGTAGCACAATCTGGCGAGCACATTATGGATCTGTCTCCATTCCAGGTCTATTGCAACATTTAAAAGGCTTTTGGATGGTTATATGAATAGGAAGGGTTTGGAGGGATATGGGCCGGGTACTGGCCGGTGGGACTTGATTGGATTGGGATATTTGGTCGGCATGGACGGGTTTGACCGAAGGGTCTGTTTCCGTGCTGTACATCTCTATGACTCTATGACTCTGACACTCAAAGGACTGCCAGAGACCAGGCACCGCTCAGCCCCAGGCAGACAATGTTCTCAACTATGGTAACTACTGCAAGATATGCAGTTAGGTATGAGGACAGCAGTAGGATCTGGCAGAGTTGGGTGATGAGCTGGATCGAAGCTTAGAGGAGTTATCAATGGTATCAGCACCTTGCTGGTTCTGGTATGTATGTAACCACCTTGGATAGCCAGGTTGAGGATGTCTGTTGGATCTGCCCACTCCATCACCCAGCCATTGGTGCTCAGAACCAATGGCAAAGTGAGAGTAGGATGAGGGATCAGCCCAGCTGCTCCTTCCTTAGAGACAAACAAACTGCAGATGCTGGAATCCAAGGTAGACAATTAGCTCCTTCCTGGCAGGGAAACAAGGTGATGCCAGTGGGCATCAATAGGAAGGAGGGCTAACACACAGGGCATCCAGAACCTCTTGCCAGTGTACTCCAGGGGTGTCCGGCACCTTTGCCTACTCCCCCTACCGCATGTGATCACAAAGCCTGTTCAAGCCAAGATGCATCTGGGCATCTGGAATCCTTTCTCTATCCTGGAAGCAACCACCCACTGGGGAAGAAGCAGGTTTTTGAAATATACATAAATTCATCACCAAATTTACAAATCACCCAATTAACATAAAGCAAGTAACAAACATGGCCCACTTGGGGCAGTGCAAGAATAATAAGGCAATCAAAAAGGGTGTTAAGGATAAGGCAGGGAGCTACATTGAAATAGTTTCAGAGCGGGTGATACTACACTCAGCCTCTGAGGTGCCCACCTCTTTGTAAATGCCCCGAGGGTGTTGCTGGATACCACATGCTCCCTCTTGAAGGACTCCCCGGGCACAAACTAGCTGCGATTGACAACCATCTCCACAGTGTGCCTCTGTACCTGTTGTTGCCTCTGTAAGTTTCAAAGTTAACAGCTCAACCGTTCTTACTAATTGCAGCCAGACTCAGCCATACAATCTCTATTCATACCAAAGTCAGACATCTTATCTATTGAACCATTGCTCCACCACAAGAGCTCAGCTTCTTTTTACTCTTTTCAAAGGTGCTAAAAAACCAAACGTTTATTTCACAATCACCAACTCATCCGTGTTATAATATAAAAGAGCAATTAACAAGCAATATCCACTGGGGGCAGTGTGTATGTAGGAGATGGTAAGCAAGTTCAGTTCTTAAATACAAATGTCATAGAACCATACAGTACTGACAAGGCCCTTTGGCCCATCAAGTCTATACTGCCAAAAGTACACTAATTCCACACCAGTCCTACTTTCCCACACTAGGTCCAAGATCTTGAATATTATGAAACTTCAAGAGTACAGCCAAGTACGTTTTTAAAAGTGTAATGGATATTGACTGCTCTCAATCAAATCCGTGGCTGATCTGTTTCAGCCTTAAACAGACCTAACTCTGACAGCACAGATCGCAGGCACTTGACATCAATGGTCACATATAATTTGAACATCAATAGAATGGAAGTATTTTCTGTTGAGAGTCGCTGTGGTAAGGTGCTCTCAAAGCAATGAAGCTGCAGGCTATAGCGCCTGCAAATGGAAGAGGCCAGCAATGGTAGAGAATCCCATTAGCTGAACTGCTTCACTCTTTTCGTCATGTGAGAAGGGTGTGGAGAACTGTGGCCTGGGCTGAGAGTGGCATCATAAAGGTAGATAGGCATTTGGTATGCTTTCCTTTATTAGTCAGTGCATTCAGGACAGGAGTTGGGAGGTCATGTTGCAGCTGTACAGGACATTGGTTAGGTCACTTGTGGAATACTGTGTGCAATGCTGGTTCCTCTGCTTTAGGAATGATGTTGTGAAACCTGAAAGGGTTCAGAAAAAAGTTACAAGGTTGTTGCCAGGGAAGGAGGGTTTGAGCTATGGGGAGAGGCTGAATAGGCTGGGGCTATTTCCCTGGAGCATCGGAGGCTGAGGGAATGACTTTATAGAGGGTTATAAAATCATGAGGGGCATGGATAAGGTGAATAGTAAAGGTATTTTCCCCAATGTAAGGGAGTCCAAAATTAGACAGCATAGGTTTACAGTGAGAGAGGAAAGATTTAAAATGGACCCAAGGGGAAACATTTTCACACAGAGGGTAGTCTGTGCGATGAATGAGCTGCCAGAGGAAGTGGTGAAGGTTGGTACAATTACAACATAGTCATCGGGATGAGTATAGGATTAGGAAAAGTTTGGAGGGATATGGGCCAGGTGCTGGCAAATGGGATTAATTTAGAACATCTGGTTGGCATGGATGAGTTGGATCGAAGGGTCTGTTTCTGTGCTGTACGTCTCTATGACTCCATGACTGCGACTTTGTTTGAGGCTCAAGGATTGGGAGATGCCACACGGATCCCCAGATGCTCCTTGAAACAAACTGCTGGGATAAAACTCCAGGGCAGCGGTTATCAGGGGTGAGAGTGCCACCCAGTCCTTCTGAGCGCAAGTCCTGCTCCACAGATGATACCATTTAGACAGACAATTAAAGAACATGCCCAAGAGGGCTGCATCACTCTCCCCACCTCCTCGGCAGCTCTTCTATTGCTGCTTATCCCTCTTGAGACTGTGCAGCAGCCTCCAGAAGTTACTGTTCGTACTGACAATGCTCTGACTGCTGCCTTCTTCTGTATTTCCTTTTGAGGTGTACAAGGCGCACGGTGGCTCCAGCCATGGCAATCTCCATGTGGGATGTTGGTGATCCGTGTGGAATGTCAGGAAGAGAACATAATTTCTCCTAAATTCTCACATCCATCACAATGGAACCTCATGTCATGCTCTCACACAGTGCGGATTGCAGGCTTCCCAAGGAGGCAACTATCATGCAACCATGAGGAATTCTGAGCAGTGTCACTTTCTCCAGTTGTACAGTGCACGACCAAAGTGTTCATGTCATGTAGGGAGTAGCAATCTGCTAGTAAGCCACCGATAGTCCCTACCAAAGAAAAAGCACCCGTCCACATCACAAACCATACCTTGCATACTTCCAGTTCAATGTGCGAATGTGGCATGTTTGTGAAATGAGAATTTTAGGTGCTGTTTTAAGTGTCTTATTGTCGATACAGTTGCTTACCTGACAATAACACTGAGATAAATCAGTGCTCACAATGAAATGGTTATAATTGCTCGAGGACATCGTTTTTAACATTTATTCTCGGAGTTTGGAAGACTTGGCGACAATGTTAAAAATTTGAGTCAGGTGGGTGGCATTGCTGAATCAGTGGAAGCATGATTACTGCAACAGGCCTCAGCAGGACCTTCACTTCCAAGAGTTTTATTCTGTCTCCAAAGAGGAAAGAAGTAACACTCCACCCACTTTGCTGCAGTGTCAGCCATGTTGTGTGGCAATTGCACAGTCAAATTTCAGTCTGACCTGGCAAGGTATCAACTTCATTTCACTGTGAGTTAGTTTCAAGACTCAGCCTGTGTCACATGCCCTTGCCCCTCCCCCATTCTTCATATTTCGTTTTGTATTGCTGTCCCTGTAGCCTCTGACCTTTCAGCCTCTCTCCATTCCTATTGAGCTCCTTTATAAACCTATGAATGTGCTCACTTTTACCCCAGACACCATGACCTTGGCAAATCCAGAAATTCCCTATACCCTATATTTTGGCCTTACACCATCCCCATTTAGAGGTAGAGTCCATTATTAACAATGAGATTGGAAGCGCACAGTAAACTTGTGCTGAGTCAGCACGGCTTTATCAAGGGGAGGTCATGCCTGACATATCTGTCAAAATTCTTGAAGGAGGTAATAAACAAGTTCGACAAAGGAGAGCCAATGAATCTGTTTGAATTTCCAGAAGGCCTTTGTCAAGATGCTGCACAGGAGGCTGCCAAATAAGATAAGAGCCCATGGTGTTAGGGGTAAGGTGCTGGCATGGTTAGAGGATTGGCTGACTGGCGGAAGACAGACAGTGCGGATAAAGGGATCTTTTTCAGGATATCAGCTGGTGACTAGTGGAGTTCCGCAGGGTTCACTGTTGGCACTACTCAGAACCCCTTTGGAATATTATGAGCAACTTTAGGCTCCATACCTAAGGAAGGTTGCTTCACCCACTGGCTAAAGAAATTTTTCCTCGTCTTAGTTCGAAACAGTTGTCCCTTCATTTTGAGGCTATGCTGTCAGGTCCAAGTGTCTCCTACAAGTGGAAACATCTTCTCCACATCCACTCTATCTCTCAGTATTCTCTCAGTTTCAATGAGATCTCACCTTATCCTTGTAAATTCCATTGAGTACAGACCCAGAGCCTTCAACCGCTCCTCATATGACAAGCCTGTTATCCCCAGGATCATTCATGTTGAAGGAAGGATGTGCGGGCATTGAGGAGGTCCAGAGGAAGAAGATTGGAAGTGATGTACAAATAAGGCAAGTTAGGGCTTTATTGCAATGCAAGTACAAGGAAATAAGATAGTCACCCCTCAACAGTGAGTTTCTGAAGTCATCATTTATGACTTGAGGAGATATTTGGGAAAAATGTTCTTAGCATTGAGAATCTGACCTTTTCATTCTCATTATATTTTCCTACCTTTCTCACCATTGCTCACTCCAAGGGAGGGAAAATTCTGTCTCATTTTCTACTTTTTCAATCAAGTTCCTTACCTGCAAGGACACTGGAGCAGTACTAATCAAAGTCACAAATAAGAGCCTCTGGGACTGTGGTAAACCATCCTTCCATGTGCTCCATGACCTCCTTCCTGCCTTAAAACATCACACCCTCTCCAACTTCCCTCTCTGTCGTACAGACTGGCACTGCACTTGGTTGCGCACTTACGTGTTGCCACAGCAACTACTGCAGTTGTCTTTCTCCTGTACCAACATAATCTGGAATCCCTCCTTGATTCCTCTTTGGCCTCGTCCTCCTATCTGTCCAAGATACCAGTAACTAACACCATCCAAAGACACAGCAGTTACTCCCTCGTTCTCCTCTGCCTTTATGTTGTCTGCCTCCGTGTGTCTAACATCTAATCCTACATAAGCTGCAGTTTCTTCCAGTAAAATGCTGGAAAGATAGAAACCATTGTCTTCAGTACCAGATATGACCTTCATTCCCGCACCACCAACTCTTTCTCCTTCCTAGCTCCTATGCCAGGTTGAATTCTGTGACTACCTGGTCAGGTCCACGCCACCTCCCCCCACCCCCCCCCAACAATCCACCCTCCCATCCTGGCACCTTCCCCTGCCACCACAGGAATTGCAAAACCTGTGCCCACATCTCCTCCCTCACCTCCATCCAAGGCCCCAAAGGAGCCTTCCACATCCATCAAAGTTTCACCTGCACGTCTATCAATGTCTGGGACAACATCTCTGGGACACCCACACCAATCAACCCCACTGCCCCGTGGCCCAACATTTCAACTCCCCCTCCCACTCTGCCGAGGACATGCAGGTCCTGGGCCTCATCCACCACAACCCCCTCATCTTCCGCCTCATCTTCTGCCTCAGAACACTTCAACCGCAGGGCATCAATGTGGACTTCCCCAGTTTCCTCATTTCCCCTTCCCCCACCTAACCCCAGTTCCAACCTTCCAGCTCAGCACCGTCCTCATGACCTGTCCTACCTGCCAATCTCCCTTCCCACCTATCCGCTCCACCCTCCTCTCTGACCTATTACCTCCATCCCCATCTCCATCCACTTATTGCACTCTTTGCTACCTTCTCCCCAGCCCCACCCTCCCTCCCATTTATCTCTCCACCCTGGAGGCTCCCTGCCTTCATTCCTGATGAAAGGGTTTTGCCCAAAACGTCGATTTTCCTGCTCCTCGGAATCTGCCTGACCTGCTGTGCTTTTCCAGCATCACTCTAATCCAGGCCGAAATAGACTGCTTTGATCTTGCCATCCTATTTAATCCTAAACTAAGCTTCCAACCCATAGCTTCTCCATCAGAAATCCTGCCCTGAATTGCAGCTTTATAATATCACTTCACTTTGTTCCTGCCTTTGCCCCTCTATAGTTAAATATCTTATCCATGCTTTTCGCAATTTGACTCCTCCGATATTGTCCTTCGCAGCCTTCCACCATTCATTAACTTGATTCAAAACTCAGCTGCCCATGACTAACGTCTATCAAATCCTATTTATTTATTGCCTCTGTGCTCACTGATCTATATTGACTCCTGATACTCAATGGAAATCGGGGCATAATGACATTGTCATTGAATTAGTAATCCAGAGACCAAAATCAATGCTTTGAAAATATGAGCCCCAATCTCAGCCTGGCAGCTGATGGGATATCTGGAACATTATAGATAAGAGTGGTGCTGGAAAAGCGCAGCAGGTCAGGCAGCATCCGAGGAGCAGGAAAATCGACGATTCGGGCAGAAACCATTCATCAGGAATGAGGCTTCATTCCCAATGAAGGGCTTTTGCCCGAAACGTCGATTTTCCTGCTCTTCGGATGCTGCCTGACCTGCTGTGCTTTTCCAGCACCACTCTAATCTAGACTCTGATTTCCAGCATCTGCAGTCCTCACTTTTGCCTGTCTGGAACATCTCAGTGGAACGCCTACAATGTTGGTTTCTTATGTATCTTTCGCCCGACCATTATAATCTGTAAGTTCAATAACATAGACTCTAAATCCTGTAATTCCACACTTCTGTGCCTCTACCTCTGCCCAACCCCCTCACCCCTGCCACCAATATTGGCCTCTTGATCCTTTATAAAGCCCTCTTTAGAAACTACCTGTTTCACAGAACTTTTAATTCCCTCTCATAATGTCTCCTCACTTGCTCAATGTCAGGTTTTTGGGCTGATTGAGTACATTTCTTTGAAGCTCCTTGAGGCATTTTACTGCTTTAAGAATGCACGTCGCTGTTATATCTCTTCCTCATTCGCTGTATTTGTTTGTGTTCCAGTTTTTAATTTGAATTGAAAGTAAATGTTTTAGATATTTTATCCTGAAGCCTTAGTCTGAATTTAATATTCCATGAACGAGAAGTAAATAACTTTACTAATAATTAATCCAATACCTAAATTATTGCAAAGTAGAGTCATTGGCCCATGGATGAAATGGTGATACAGGTAATTTAACCAACAAAGGTGCAGCTTCCAGATTGTGACAGGAAAGAGTACATAAAGAGAACACAATACTGCAAAATCCCAGCTTGAATTACATTGCAACCTTCCCAGTCTAGAAGTCTATTACTTCGAAACATCAATTATCTGGAAAGCTCTTGAGCTGTTCCAAGGAACTTGCTGTTCGACTGTTTGGGTGCAGCTTATATAACATTCATTCATGTACCGTGAGCATCAGTGGCTGCTCCAGCATTTATTGCCTGTCCCTAATTGCCTTTAAAAGGGTGATGGTGAACTGCTTTCTTGGACTGCGTGCATCCCATGTGCTGTAGGTACATCCATAATACCATTATTAAGCAAGTTCCAGAATTTTGACCCAACAACACTAAAGGAATGGCAATACATTTCCAAGTCATGATAGTGAGTGGCTTGGAGCGGAATTTGGTATTCCCATGCATGTGTTGCCATTGTCCTTCTAGATGGAAGGTGCTTTCGAAGGATCTTTGGTGAATGTCTGCAGTGCATCTTGTAGATAGTACACACTGCTGCTACTGAGTGTCGGTGGTGGAGGGACTGAATGTTTGTAGACATGGTGCCAATCAAGCGGACTACTTTGACTTGGGGATGGTGTCAAGCTTCTTGAATGTTGTTGGAACTGCACTCATCCAGGCAAGTGGGGAGTATTCCATCACACTCCTGACTTATGTCCTGTGGGTGGTGAACAGGCTTTAGCGTGTCAGGGTAGTTACTTGCTGCAAGATTTCTAGCCTCTGATCTAGTCCGGGACTTGAATACATGGACAATACTAGTATTAGGAGAAGTAAAACAATATAAAACATAGAATATAGGACATTACAGCGCAGTACAGGCCCTTCAGCCCTCAATGTTGCGCTACTCTGTGAAACCAATCTGAAGCCCATCTAACCTACACTATTCCTTTCTCGTCCATAAGCCTATCACTGACCATTTAAATGCCCATAAAGTTGGTGTGTCTACTACTGTTGCAGGCAGTGCATTCCACACCCCTACTACTCTCTGAGTAAAGAAACTGTCTCTGTCTTCTGTCCTATATCTATCACCCCTCAATTTAAAGTTATACCCCCTCCTGCTAGCCATCGCCATCTAGGAAAAAGGCTTTCACTGTCCACCCGATCTAACCCACTGATTATCTTGGATGTCTCAATTAAGTCACCTCTCAACCTTCTCTCTAATGAAAACCGTCTCAAGTCCCTCAACCTTTCCTCATCAGACCTTCCCTCCATGCCAGGCAACATCCTAGTAAATCTCCTCTGAACCCTTTCCAAAGTTTCTACATCCTTCCTATAATGCGGTGACCAGAACTGCAGGCAATACTCCAAGTGGCGCTACACCAGAGTTTTGTACAACTGCAACATGACCTCATGGTTCTGAAACATGATTCCTCTACTAATAAAAGCTAACACCCCGTACACCTTCTTTACAACCCTTTCAACCTGGATGGCAATTTTGAGGGATCTATGCACATGGACACCAAAATCCCTCTACTCATCTACACTACCAAGGTTCTTACCATTTGCCCAGTACTCTGCATTCCTGTTACTCCTTCCAAAGTGAATCACCTCAAACTTTTTCCACATGAAACTCCATTTGCCACCTCTCAGCCCAACTCTGCAGCTTATCTATGTCCCTCTGTAACCTAAAGCACCCTTCGGCACTATCCACAACTGTACCAATCTAAGCGTCGTCTACAAATTTACTAACCCATCCTTCGACGTCCTCATCCAGGTTGTTTATAAAAATGACAAACAGCAATGGACCCAAAACAGATCCATGCGATACACCACTAGTAACTGAACTCCAGGATGAATATTTCCCTTCAACCACCATCCTCTGTCTTCTTTTAGTTAGCCAATTTCTGATCCAAACTGCTAAATCACCGTCAATCCCATGCCTCTGTATTTTGTGCAGCTGATCAAACGCCTTACTGAAATCCATACACACCACATCAACGGCGTTACCCTCATCCACCTGTTTGGTCACCTTCTCGAAGAACTCAATAAGGTTTCTGAGGCATGACCTACCCTTCATGAAACCATGTTGACTATCCTGGATCAACTTATTTTATCGAGATGATTATAAATCCTATCTCTTAAAACGTTTTCTAACACTTTACGCACAACGGAAGTAAGGCTCACTGGTCTATAATTTCTAGCGTTGTCTCTACTCCCCTTCTTGAGCAAGGGAGCAACATTTGCTCTCCTCCAGTCTTCTGGCACTACTCCTGTAGACAACGACAACATAAAGATCAAAGCCAAAGGCTCGGCAATCTCCTCCCTGGCTTCCCAGAGGATCCTAGGATAAATCCCATCCAGCCCAGATGATTTATCTATTTTCACACTTTCCAGAATTTCTAACACCTTCTCTTTGTGAACCTCAATCCCACCTAGTCTAGTGGCCTATTTCTCAGTATCCTCCTTGACAACATTGTCTTTTTCCAATGTGAATACTGACAAAGAATATTCATTTAGCACTTCCCCTATCTCCTCGGACTCCACGCACAATCTTTATTATTGTGTTATATTGTTGCATCACCAATCTTCAGGTAAATGTTTATACCCATAATGTTTCTGGTTCACACACTTGTGGTTCAGCATTCTAACACAGTGCTATAATCCAGAAAATTCTGGAATCCAGAAATGACTGAGCTCCAACTGATCCAGACTGGAGAGGTTCCAGTGTCGATGCCAAGTCTGATATTATGGAATAATATTACAGTGTGGAGTATATCAGGTGTTAGAATTATGATGTGTCAAGTGGATTATGAGATTTGATAGTGAGATAAAATAACTCCTCTAGTTGGTGAGTTCTGAATGAAGGGACATAACTTCAACATTGGACCTTGGTCATTCAGAGATGGTTTCAGGAGATACTACAGCACACACAGTGTCGAGAAATCTGGTTCTCTCTCCCAGCTTGTAGCTGAAGGTCATTTGGAAATTCAAAACCTGAGATTGACAGAGTGACAGGGCTACAGAACCAAAATGGGGAAGTGAAGGTGCAAATCACATTGAACTGCTCAAAGGACTGAATGACGTCTTTCCGCTTTTGTGTACATCTACTCATTTTCCCTCACTCTTAGTTCCGTTCAATAGAAAATATGTCGTAGAAATCAGGCAATATGCTTTCACTAGTTGGGAGGTACTGCAGCATTTAAGTTAAAGGAATTGGCAGAACCTTTAGTGAAATTATATGAAAGGATATACGCTACCCTTTTACTTTTGTGGAAGACTAGTTTGGGAATACTAAATCTTTTAAAGGCCATTAAGCTGCTTCCTTCTATTTTGATATCCTAGGGAGATCAAAAGTATTTCCTATATAAATATTATCCCAGTTATATGGGAATAATTACAATTCCACATTTTTAGGGACTATTATAAGCTAAGAAATCCCAGAGGAAGAATATAAAGTATATGTTAAACCTCCAGAAATGTTGGCTTCTGATCTATGCTGTTTACCAGAGAAGGACATGATGATGCTGAATAAATGAAGGCAGTAGAGTTTTCATCCTGCTGTTCCGACAAGATCAGGTGGAAGGTAAAGGAAAACCCACCAGAAAGTGTCAGATTGCTTTGGGATTTATTTTTGAGCAACATGATCGACTGGCTGCTCTTCAGTGTTTTTATATTTTAAGACTAAGTATACAAGAGTCTCACTTACATTTTGAAAAAAGATGTACAGTTTGTCATTGAGTACATATTCCTCAGAAGCTGCCATTGTCCAACCAAGACAACAGGTTAAAAATAAAAAATAGCATTTTTCACAACCTCAGGACACTTTAAGTGCGTTATATCCAATGAAATATTTTTGAAATGTTGGGAAGGATTGTCACTTCCTAGTCAGGTACATAGACACAGAGGAATTCCATGAACACAGCCTCTAAAAATGGCTGCCTCTATTTCCATATTTCTATCCAGGGAATCACAGAATCATACAGCATGGAAACAGACCCTTTGGTCCAACTCATCCATGCCGAAAAAGTTTCCCAAATTAAACTAGTCCAACTTGCCTGTCTTTGGCCCATATCCCCCTAAACCTTTCCTATGCATGTACTTAACCAAATGTCTTTTAAATACTGTAACTGTACATGCATTTACCACTTCCCCTGGCAATTCATTCCACATGGGAGATTTTAAGATTAGGGTGCACATTTTTAAGATGAGAGGAGAGAGTTTTAAAAACCATACAGAGGGTGGTTTGCGTGTGGAATGAACTTCCAGAGGAAGTGGTGGATATGGGTAAAATCACAACATTTAAAAGACATTTGGATAAATACATGAATAGGAAAGGTTTGGAGGGATACAGGCCAGCAGAAGGCAGGTTTAGTTTGGGATTATGTTTGCCATGAACTGGTTGGACCGAACGGCCTGTTTCAGTGCTGTGTGACACTATGAATCCATATGAACCACCCTCTGTGTGAAACAGTTGCCCCTTAGGTCCCTTTCAAATCTTTCTCCTCTCACCTTAAAGATCTGCCTTCTTGTTTTGACTTCTCCCACCCTAGAGAAAAGACCTTCACTACTGACCTTGTCAATGTCCCTGATGATATCATAAACCTCTATAAGGTCACCCTCAATCTCCTACACTCCAGTGAAAAAGTCCCAGCCTATCCATACATCTCAAACCCTCCCAACATCCTGTGGCTAGTGTGGGAATGGGTATAGAGATCAGGGTAGGTAACCCTGGGAGACTGTGGACTGAGCTGAGTGCAGAGAGGTATCAAGTTATGATGCTTACAGGACCTCCATCGATTTCTGTAGCCCTGCGGGCAACTTAGTGCCAACTCATACTAACCATGCCCGCATTCTGCAACTCTTTGGCCTTACACTTACAGTGCTAACCCACCAGGTCTCAACAAGAGTCGAGGCTAACCACTGCACCCATGCTAAAAGCGATGGATTTTGCTCTGGTTAGTGAGACTGGGTGCACCTACCAAGCAATTCAATGACCTTCTGAGAACGGTGCTGAGAATACCTCATCTTCTGCCTTAGGATGCTACAACCACATGGGATTAATGTGGATTTCACTAGTTTCCTCATTTATCCTCCCTCCACCTTATCCCAGATCTGACCTTCCAACTCGGCACCACCCTCTTGACCTGTCCATCTTTCTTCCCACCTATCCACTCCACCCTCCTCTCCGACCTATCACCTTCACCCCCCCTCCACCTCCATCCACCTATCACACTCTCAGCTACCTTCCCCCCAGCCCCACCCCCCTCCCATTTATCCCTCAGCCCCCTTGGCCCACAAGCCTCAGTTCTGATGAAGAGTTTATGTCTGAAACGTCGATTCTCCTGCTCCTCGGATGCTGCCTTACCAGCTGTGCTTTTCCAGCACCATACTCTCAATTCTGATCTCTAGCATCTGCAGTCCTCACTTTCTCCCAGAAGTGGAACATTGAACATGTCAATAGCAGCGAAATCACAACATTGTAGAAGCATCTTCAAGACACAGTCTGTCGCAGTTCAAGACCATAGCAATTCAAGATGGGCAATAAACCCTAGTCTTCCCAGAAACACTCACATTCTGACAACAAATCAAATCAAAGAAGGAATGATCAAATGCTTCAGTGTATTTGATGAGGACAAGTGGGGGATTGTCAAGTCTGATTCCTGTTTCCTTCGAAGGTCCAGCATTCTGACCTAGTCACCGAAGTTCAAAATAATACAGAGCATCTGTTTCCTGGATCTTGTCACTGCCACAGTCACAGAGGAGATCACTTGTGGCTTCTTTGAATACCTTACAGAGGAGGGTTGGGGGTGGAATGTGTCACAGTCCACAACACTGCTCTCTCTGTCAGCAAACGTAGGAGGCAAGAAATTACTTGGGTTCAATGGTCTTCAAAGCTCAAACTTATTGTCATGGTAGTTCAAAATACTTTGAACCCTGCGCGAGTGGCACAAATAAATATTGACACATGACAATCTGCATAACAAATATTAGAAAACTGAGCAAACCATGGTACAGAAATTCAATTAACTAGTATAATATGCTGCTCCTGGTTTGTAAACACACTGAACACTTGTCATCGGTGTTGTTTCATCTCTTTGATTTATCGTTCAAAACTAATGAACTGACGTCTCTTTACATACATTTATCTCATCTTAACATAATGAAACTGTGTAGTAAACACATAGTGCTCCTACAGGGTGGAAATTTGTCATTCTTTTTTCATTTTACGAGTTCAGGCGACTGAGTAATTGTGCAGGGGGTAAAGCATTGGGGGCTGGAATGATGTGAAGAGAATATTTCTCTTCCTCGTTTGTGAAGATTTCTTTATTAATAGAATGCACGAGTGGCCAGGACCCAAGAAATGAGAAACGAGTCATGTCGACCCTCGTCTACACCACACCTCTCAAACAAATTTATTTAAATGCAATAATGTCATTTTTAAATCCACTCAATAGCCGAAAGCCTCTTTTGATGCTGAAGACTGTAGAAAGTGCTTTCCATTACATCAGTATCCTTTAAGTAATGAAGTTGATGTCAACTGAGGGATGGGGGAAGGGTTGAGTAGGAAGGAGGTCAATGATGAGGCTGTTTGTTGATGCCATTTCTTACAGCTCTCAGCAGAAGATTCGTATGAAGAACTAATATAGTATCAAGTTCCACGTTGGAGTGAGTTTATAAACCCTTCAGAGTTGACCAGAAGTCTGCAGGACTTACATATTCATCTCTAGGGCTCATCTCTGAGAGAAAAAAATAAGGTGGGACATTAAAAAAAACAAATTTGCTTTGAATAATTCCATTTATTGATTTAGAATTATTGATGCTGGAAAATGGGCTACTTGACTGGCTGTCAATAATCTTCCGATCACATGGGAGTGATCTCCAATCGACGTAGGAAGATGAAGTGTTGTTTCCTTCTTGAGTGAGGTCATTCATAGTGGAGACAGTGGGCTGGGGGAGGGGGGCGGTGATAGAGTGGTTGGGGAGTTGGGCGCGATGTCAGGAAACAATGGCATCAGGGCGCAGTCAAGAGTTGGCAATCCGATGGCTGGTGCTACTGATACGCACATTGGTCTCACTCAACACCAACTCAAAATAAACTCGGCATATCCACCAAATTGAGAACTCAGCTTGACAACTGAGCCTCAGTGCACATAGCAATTTGACTTAGCTATTGCCCAGGCAACACAAGCTCTAGGTGCCAGGAGTCATATGAACTGGCCTTCCTCTTAACTTTGACCAAGAGGTTATACTGTATATAGCTGCTGCAATTAAAAGGCATGAATGATCTGTAGCACATTGAAATGGTCACTTTCATGATAGTTTGTGACTCACTAACAGCATCGCAGGAACATGAAGTTTTGAAACATTCTTTTCCAGTGAATGAGATTTTGTCCACAGCGATATGACACAAGAAGCCAATCATAAAGTAACTAATATATTAATTCTGTTTGTTTCATTTACCTACTACACAACCATTTACCCAATAGAACGGTATCAGTGTCAAATCTGAAGAAGGGCTCATGCCCAAAACGTCGATTCTCCTGCTCCTTGGATGCTGCCTGACCTGCTGCGCTTTTCCAGCAACACATTTTCATCACTGTCAAATCTGGAAGGAGATGGATGATTGATCGCAGCGGAAAGCCTAAACCACGAGTCAACATTGCAAACTGCACAAGGCAAAAACAAAATAAGGATATTGGTAGCACGGGTCAGATCCAAATATAATTTTCAAATTTGTTTCAAGGGCTGGTAGGCAATGCTGGGCCTGCATTTGTTGCCCATCCCTTATTCCCCCGAGATGGTTTTAATCAGCTGCCTACTTGAACCACCGTAATCCATGTGCTGTAGGCAAAGTCAGAGTGCTGTCAGAAACAGAGTTCCTGATTTCCTCAAATACGTCAATTCGCTTTGAACTAATTGGCAGTTTTTTTTATTCACTCGACGTATATAGGCATTATTGGCTGGCTTCTTGATGCCACATTTGGTCAAATGTGGCCTTGATTTCAAAGGCAGACCCTCTCACCTCACTGTTGGAAACCAGCTGTTTTGTCCATGTTTGAACCAAGGCTGTAATGAGATCAGGAGATGAGTGGCCCTGGTGGAACCCAAGCTGGGAGTCACTGAACAGGTTATTGTTGAGCAGGTGCAACTTGATAACACTGTTGGTGACGCCTCCCATCACTTTACTAATGATTGAGAATAGTCTGATGGGGTTGTAATTGGCTGGTTTGGACTTGTCCTGTTTTCTGTGTAGAGGACATACCCGGGCAACTTACCATATTGTTGGGTTGTTGCTAGTGTTCGAACTATACTGGAACAGATTGGCCAGGGTAATGGCAAGTCTTGGAGACCAGGTCTTCAGTACTGCAGCCAGAATTTTGTCAGAGCCCATAGACATTGCAGTACCCAGAGCCTCCAACTGTTTCTTGATACTACATGGAGTGCATTAAATTGACTGAAGACTGGCATCTGTGATGCTGGGGACCACTGGATGAGGCCAAGGTGGGTCATCCACTTCGCACTTCTGGCTGAAGATCGCTGCGAATGCTTCAGCTTATCTTTTGCACTGGGCTCCTCCATCATTGAGGATAGGGATATTTGTGGACTGTCCTCCTCCAGTGAGTAGTTTACTTGTCAACCACCATTCATGGATGGATGTGGCTATACTGCAGAGCTTTGATCTAATCCATTGCTTGTGGGATCACTCAGCTCTGTCTCTCACTTGTTGATAATGCTATTTGGCATGCAAATCCTGTATGGGGATGCCTAGTGTTGTTCCTGGCATGCCATCCTGCACACTCCATTGATCCAAGGTTGATCCCCTGGCTAGATGTTAATGGTTGAGTGAGGATATATGTCAGGCCAAGAGGTTACAGATCGTGATGGAGTACAATTCTGTTGCTGTTGATGGCCCACAGCGCTTCATGGCTGCCCAGTTTTGAGTTCTAGATCTGTTTGAAGTCTGTTTCATTTAGCAAGGTGATTGTGCCATACAATCCTCAATGTGAAGGCGGGACTTCATTGCCATAAGGATTGTGTGATGGTCGTTCTTACCAATACTGTCATGGATAGATGCATCAGTAGCTGGCAGATTGGTAAGGATGAGGTCATAGAGTCATACAGTCACAGAGATGTACAGCATGGAAACAGACCCTTCAGTCCAACTTGTCCATGCCGACCAGATATCCCAACCCAATCTAGTCCCATCTGCCAGCACCCGGCCCATATCTCTCCAAACCCTTCCTATTCATATACACATCCAAATGCCTCTTAAATGTTGCAATTGTACCAGCCTCCACCACTTCCTCTGGCAGCTCATTCCATACACGTACCACCCTCTGCGTGAAAAAGTTGCCCCTTAGGTCTCTTTTATATCTTTCCCCTCTCACCCTAAGAATGATTTTCCCTCTTGTTTGTTCCTTCACCACCTGCTGCTTATGAATGAGATCCCATACAGGGATGTATTAATATTAATGTTGAAGATCCAACATGCAATAGTTTGCTCATACTTACAAATAGCTCTTTTATATTGTTCTGCCTTGTGTACATATTGGCTTATGAACTCATGTGTAACCCAGGGACTGCCTGTATAGTGCTCTTGAAATTGTGCTCATGACCTCTTGAAATTCTAAAGCACTTACACGGAAGTACTTTTGAACTGCATTTTACAATATTAAAAAAACACAGTAGCCAATATGTGCACAGCAAGCTTCCACAAACAGCATCATGATAATGACCAGATAATCTGTTTAGTGGTGCAGGTTGAGGACTTAATTCTGCCAAGAACATCCGAAAGAACTCCTCTGTCTTTCTCGGAAATAGGGTGGGAGATCTTTCACATGCACCTTAGACAGGACCTGAGTTTAACATCTCAGACTTCACTGTGGTAATGAGAGAATCTGCCTTTGTTTCTCCTCTAAGAAACTGACAATCTCTTATAGGGTCTGCATCTGTGCAGTTAATCTGGGCATTGAGAAGTTGCTGTCATTGATTCTGTGCTTTCCAAAGATGTGGAAATCTCCACAGTTGACAATATAAAATCACTGAATTGACAGGAATCTACTTTTATTTTACACTTTTATTCTCTTTGGAAAAGAAACGCTTGAAAGGTTATACATTGTTACATGAGGTGTAACTTTTTATTTAAACAGTACCAAATGAATAAATAATGCTGAACAGCCTCACAGTACCTGCAAAGTTAATTTTATATTTGCAAAATGTCAAATTTATCTGGTATGATAAAAGACTTCCACATTTTTTAATTTGTAGAATAATTCAGCTTCTACTTTCATCCCATGAATATGCTTCCATCATTTATTTTTCATTCTCTGCAAAATATAATTTTAAACATGTGAAATTCAGTGAATTTAACTTCCTGCTGTGATGTTTGTGAGAATGCATCAATGTGATTGGTTATTTGCCCTATTAGATGGCATCACTGTTTCTGGACACATCTGGATGTACCAGTGTTGGACTGGAGTGGACAAAGTCATAAGTCACATGACACCAAGTTATAGTCCAACAGATTTATTTGAAGTCATGTTCTGAAAGGTGTCATGTGACTTCTGACTCTGGACATGTGGCGATCCCTTCAACTTACTTGGAGATTGAAACTGACTTTGGGAAAACGAAAATCAACACAACCAAGATCACTATAGACAAAGGGGGGGGGGGGGGGGTGGCTTCCTCTGAGATTAGCAGTGCGCACCCTGACTTTGCCATTCAGCACAAAATCTAGGCCTCAACTCAGCCAAAAGGTATCAATACATCAGCACTCTGATGGAATGTCAACTTGGATTTTGACGTCAAGTTCCGGGAAGGGGATTTGAAGGTGCAGCCTTCAACTCTGAGATGAGAATACTGATCACTGGCACACTGCCATGCCACAATAAGACAGGGTTACAAAGAAAGGTTTGCATTTGCGTGGCATTCTCATGACCACTGGACCACTCCAAACACTTTACAGCCAATGAAGGGCTTTTTGGTTTTGAAGTGTGAGAATGAGAGTGGTGGCCTAAGAATTTTTAAAACAGAAATCACTTCACCTCAAAACTTTTTAATTGGAATTACAGGGATTGAAGGGACGCATGGAAACCTTAACATGTATTCATGAAAAATTCATCCAAAATCGAGACAGAAAAGCCTGCGTGTCATGAATGTAATACAGAATGCATACATTTTTGTCTCTTTAATATTGATTGTTTTGCAAGTGGAATGCTTTAGATCAAGCCTGTAGGTAAGCCTTTGACTGTGGCTCAGAGTAAGTTTGAACCAACCCACTGGTTAGGGATTTATGTAATGAATTCACTGTGGAAAAGAGAATGCACTCCACGAGTTGACTACTGGAAATATATGTCTCTTGGACAACCCTGCATGTAACTGAGGGTGCAACTGCTGAAAACTCCCGGTTCATTGCAACAGCTGCCCAGGCAGCAGGGTCAGAATTTACATATATAGGAAATCGACAGCAGCACAAAAGTTGTGGTGACCCAATGTAATGAATAGCTTCTGGGAAACGAGTGTTCCTTAGGCAGTCAGCAGAGCAATGTCAGAGCTAAATATGCTTTTCTAGTTTGTTACTGATTGACTTCAATGTCAAAAGCTACTTCAGTTGAATTAAAATCTAAGGAACCTTTTACTGTTTGTTTATCAATGACTGCATTAGTCAGGAATGTTCCAAAATTTTAATTTATAGAAGACATTAAATAACTTGCAATATTTACAAGGAAATGTGCTGAGGTACTAGTGCACAGACAGGAATACATTGGTTCAGATGTTGCAATGGTAAAGAGAACAAAACCGTTGACTTTCACCACCTATTACTTCAACAAAACTGAGAGCAAACATGGAGTTCACGTGTGCAATTCAGAAGTTGTTGTTGTATTTTGTTTATTAATTTAAGGGAGATGTGTATCGCTGATGGGGTCAGTGTTTATTGTCCATCCTTACTTTCTCAGGAGAGGGTGACGGTAAGCTGCCTTCTTGAACCTGCAGGGTTACCTATGACTATATTATTAGGGAGGCAGATCGAGGAATTTGACCAACAACTTGCTTCGATAACAGGATGGTAAGTGGCTCAGACGGGAATTGCAGGTAGTGGTGTTCCCATGTATCTACTGTCCTTGTCCTTCTAGGTAGTATAAGTCATAAGCTTGGAAGATGCCAGAGAAGCCGAATGAGTTCCTGCAGATTGTACATACTGCTGCCAATGAAAGGAGGGAATGCCAAAGGTGGTGAATGGGCTGCCAATCAAGTGGGCAAATCTGTCCTGGATATTGTCAAGTTTCTTGAGTGATAGTAAAGAAGGCATTTGGTATGCTTTCCTTTATTGGACAGAGCATTGAGTATTGCAGTTGGGAGGTCATGTTGCAGCTGCACAGGACTTTGGTTAGGCCACGTTTGGAATATTGTGTGCAATTCTCTGTCTCCCTCCAATCGGAAGGATGTTGTGAAACTTGAAAGGGCTCGGGAGAGATTTACAAGGATGTTGCCAGGGTTGGAGGATTTGAGCTACAGGGAGAGGTTGAATAGGCTGGGGCGTCGGAGGCTGAGGGGTGACCTTATAGAAGTTTATAAAATCTTGAGGTGCATGGATAGGGTAAATAGACAAGGCCTTTTCCCTGGGGTGTGGGAGTCCAGAGCTGGAAGGCATAGGTTTAGTGTGAAAGAGAAAAAATTTAAAAGGGACCTAAGGGGCAACTTTTCACCTGGAGTGAGGTGCGTGTATGGAATGAGCTACCAGAGGAAGTGGTGGAGGCTGGTACAATTACAATATTTAAAAGGCATCAGGATGGGTATATGAATAGGAAGGGTTTGGAGGGATATGGGCCAAGTGCTGGCAAATGGGACTAGGTTAGGTTAGGATATCTGGTTGGCATGGATGAGTTGGACTGAAGAGTCTGTTTCCGTGCTGTACATCTCTATGATTGCATGATGTTCAAGCTGCCTCATCCAGCCAACTGGAGAATATTCTACCAGAGCTCTGACTTGTGCATTGTAAATGGTGGACAGACTTTGGAGAATCAGGAGGTGCTGCAGGATTCATAGCCTCTGACTGCTTTTGTAACCACAGTATTTATATGGCTGAAGTAGTTCAGTTTCTGATCAATGATATCCCCCAGATGTTGATGGTGTGGATTCAGTGATAGCAATGCCATTGAATGTCAAGGAAGCATAGTTAGATTCTTTCTTATTAGATCTTTGCCTGGTACAAATGGCATTTTTGTGTGATGGAAATGTTACTTGCCGATTCTCAGCCCAAACCGGGATGTTGTTCAGGTCTCGTAACATATAACCAAAGATTGCTTCAGTATCTGAGAAGGCACAAATGGTGCTGAGCATTGTGCGAACCTTCATCTCGACGTCTGGTCTGACGATGCCGGGAAGGTCATTGATGAAGCAACTGAAGCTGATTCGGCCTAGGGCACTCCCTGAGGAGTTCCTGCAGAGGTATCATTAACCCCCAGTGACCATCTTCCTTTGTTTCAGGTATGACTCCAACCAGCGGAGAGATTTCCCCCGGATTCCCATTGACTCCAGTTTTGATGCCACATTCAGCCCAATACTGCCTTGATGTCACTCTGACCTCACCTCTGGAGTTCAACTCTTTTGTCCATGACTGAACCAAGTAATGAGGTTAGAATCCGAATGACTCCTTAAGTGGATTCAGAATGGAGTCAATGACAGCACACTGATGGCCGGCAGACCTCACCAACCACATCCTGCCCCATGAATTGCGTTCACAGCATCTTTTTGTAGGGAACCCCTACAGTCCCACCACTGGACACTTGCATTGAACCACACAAATGTCTTTGTCAGAGTGTGTATAAGGACTCACATACAATATATACCATGCAGTGCGTTTAGTTACTTGGACTCATTAAACCAAACAAGAGCACCATTATACTTGCAGACTTTTCTACACTCCAAGCTGTTTTAAAGAGTCTCTCTCTGGCATCGGTCCAATTTCTGGATCACAATTGCTCCCTTTTCCAAGTAGTAGTAGCTGAGTTCAGTCTTTTCCTGTAGGTTTACAGAGTCAGCTTTCAAACTCAGGGAAGTTGGCCTGAAGCTGTCGGACAGTGTTCTTTTTATAAAAGTTCAGTCTAGTTTCTAGAGACATAATTCTTGTCCATGTGAAGCATTTTGTCTTTCATTAAAACTTACTTAATGCACAATGAAAATGAAAATTCCACCCACCATGTTTCAGTGGTATCACAGCCTTCAGGATATCTCCACTTATGGCCCATGTGTTATCATGATACAAGATCTTGCTTCTCCATGTACAAACAGATGGACATATACATAGAGAACAGGAGTAGACCGCTCTGCCCCTCAACTCTGCTCTACCATTCAATAAAATTGTGGCTGATCTGATTCTGAATAACTTTTCACCTCCATGATTACCAAGAATCTATTGACCTCCGCCTTTAAAAGATTCAAAGACTCTGCTTCCACTGCCTTTTGACAAAGAGGGTTGCAAAGATTCACAACCCTGTAAGGGAGAAATCCACCTATTCTCTGTTTTAAATGATTTTCGCTGATTTTTAAAACAATGACCCCTGGTTTTAGACTCTCCAACAAGAGGAAACATCCTCTCAATATCCTTTTTGTCAAGACTCCTTGGGAGTCAATCAAGTTACCCCATACTCTTCCAAATTCCAGTGTTCATGAGCCCAGTCCTATTGTGCCAGGCAATGTTCCTCAGAGGTCAATGTCCCATTCCAGGTAAATAGAGGTCTGGTAAATCTTTTATGAACTGCCTCCAAATTATTTACCTCCTTCCTTAGATAAGGCGGCCAACACCGTGCACAGGACTTCAAGCTCACTGGTGTCCTGTATACCTGAATCCTAACCTCCCAACTTTTGTATTTAATTGCCCTTGTGATAAATGATAACATTCTATTTGCTTTCCTAATTACTTGCCACATGTATATACTAACCTTTGCGATTTATGCATGAAGACACCCAGTTCCATCTGTATTTCAGAGCACTGCAATCACCTCATCAAATACCTTCTGGAAATCTAGGTACAGTACATCTGCATCACCTCCTCAAAAAACACCAATAAATTGATCAAACTGATCTCCCTTTCACAAAACCATGTTGACTCTGCCTGAGTACCTTGAACATGTCCAAGTGCCCTGCTACTACTGTTCTAAGAAATGCTGCTAACATTTTCCTTGTGGCAGATATTAAGCTAATCAGCCTGAAATTTTCTGTTTTCTGTTTGCCTCCTTTTTAGAATAAAGGAGTTACATTTGCTATTTTTTAACCTAATGTTTGTAAGAATGATACCTAGACTTCAGGAGTTTAAGTTATGAGGAGAGATTAGACAAGTTAGCCCATTTTATTTCTAAAATTTAAGGGATGATCTGATTGAAGTCTTCAAGATCTCAACAAGAACAGGTTAGATGAAGACTAACTACTTCTGCTGGTCAGGGATTAGAGTCATAGAGTCATAGAGATGTCCAGCATGGAAACATATCCTTCGGTTCAACCTGTCCACGCCGACCAGATATCCCTACCCAATCTACCACCTACCAGCGCCTGGCCCATATCCCTCCAAACCCTTCCTATTCATATACCCATCCAAATGCCTCTTAAATGTTGCAATTGTACCAGCCTCCACCACATCCTCTGGCAGCTCATTCCATACACCTAAAACCCTCTGCACGAAAAAGTTGCCTTTTTGGTCTCTTTTATATCTTTCCCCTCTCACCCTAAACCTATGCCTCCAGTTCTGGACTCCCCGATCCCAGGGAAAAGACTTTGTCTATTTATCCTATCCATGCCCCTCATAATTTTGTAAACCTCTATAAGGTCACCCCTCAGCCTCCGACCCTCCAGGGAAAACAGTCCCAGCTTGTTCAGCCTCTCCCTATAGCTCAAATCGTCCAACCCTGGCAACATCCTTGTAAATCTTTTCTGAACCCTTTCAAGTTTCACAACATCTTTCCGATCGGAAGGAGACCAGACTAGACAGCGTAGTCTGAGAATTAGGGCCAGACCATTCAGGGAACCTGAGATGTTAGGAAGCACTTCTACACACACAGGATGGTAGATGTTTGGGGCTCTCTTTTGCAAACTGCAGAGGTTGTTGGATTAGTAGTTGATTTTAATTCTGAGACAGATAAATTGGTGTTAAGCCAAGGTATTAAGGGATGTAGGCCAAAGGCAGTTATATGGAGTGAGACCACAAATCAGCCAGGCTCTCATGAAATGGTGGAACAGACTGGAGTGGCTGAATTGCCTACTCCTGTTCCTACATTCCTCTGAGCTGCCTCTGAACTAAGGCAATCTTGGAAAAGTTAAATCGATTCATCAACTATCTCAGAGATTGGGAGAGAAACTAAGCAGGTCTGGCAGCATCTGTGGAGAGAGAAACAACATTAACGTTATGAGTCCAGTATAACTTCTTCAGTTCTGTTAACTCTGTTTCTCTCTCCACAGATGCTGCCAGACCTGCTGAGTTTCACCAGCAATTCTCTTTGTCTCAGATTTCCAGCATCCAACAGTATTTTGCTTTTATATTTCATCCATCACTCCACTAGCCACTTACTTTAAGACTCCAGAATGGTACTGGGAGCACCGGTCAGTCCGGAGCTCCCAGTACCATTTCTCTGGTGATTGTGATTTTCTTGAATTTCTCTATGTCTTCCACTTCCTGCTTTACAGATATTTCTGGGATGTTATTTGTACCTCTATAGTGAAAATTGGTGCACAAGACTTGTTCAATTCATTTGCCATCTCTTTATTTTCCTTAGTGCTAAGTGTTCTCCACATGCTGTGTTATATCCGAAAATGCCCAGTTCTCTTTTAAAACAGTGGAATCAAAGCCAAACACTACAGGTACTGGAAATCTGAAACTGGAAAACCGTAGCACGTCAAGGCTGCATCTGTGGAGGGAGAAAGAGTTAACGCTTCAGGTCAGCATCATGCTTCCAGACACATCGTTCTAAAACATTGAGACTGATTCTCCTTCCACAAGACGAGGCCTGATTTGTCGAAACTTTTCAGCCTTTACTGTTCACAATCCATGGCAACTGGTCCAGATACAGTACCTCCCAATCCTGGAACCTTGGGATTGAAGCCGTGCCGGGTTTTGGATTTTCCTGGATTTTGGACTGACCTGGATTTTGGGCACCCAATATAGAGTCATAGAGTCCTACAGGATGGAGACAGGCCCTTCAGCACAAACTGAGCCATCCTGACCAAAATGTCCATCCAGGCTAATCCCATTTCCCTGCACTTGGCCCATATCCTCCTAATCCTTTCCTATCCATGGTATTTGTCCCAATGCCTTTTAGGTGTTGCTAATGTACCTGCCTCAACCACTTCCGCTGGCAGCTCATTCCATAGGCATACCACCGTCAGGTTCCCATTTATTCTTTCCCCTCTAACCTTAAACTGATGCCCCCAGTCCTTGATTCCGCAATGCTGGGAAAAAGACTGAGTGCATTCACCCTATCCATGCCTCGAATGGTCTCATACACTTCCATGAGACTCCCCCTCAGTCTCTTACACTCTAAAGAAAAAAGTCCTAGCTTGTCCAACCTCTCCCTATTACTCTGTCCCTTGAGTCCTGGCAACATCCTTGAAAATTTCTTCAGCACTCTTTCCAGTTTGATAACATCCTTCCTATAGCAAGGTGACCAAAATTGAATACAATACTCCAAATGCGGCCTCACCAATGTGCTGTACAACTGCAACACAATTTCCCAACTTCTATACACCACGCCCTGACTGATGAAGGCCACTGTGCCAAAAGCCTTCTTCACTGCCCTGTCTACCTGGGACTCCACTTTCAGAGAACTGTGAACCTGAACTTGATGGTCCCTCTGTTCACATATACAATGTCTGAAACTAATAAGGACACTGAAAATAACAAAGAGTCTCAGAAAAATGCTAATGAAACCAGAAGCTAGGTTAAACATAAGGGTCACACTTCTGTAGAATACTTCCTTGGGCCTGGCAAAAGTGTGACCTTCAAATAAAGTGGAGGTCTCAACAGACCACTTGCCCTGCCTGGGCATTGCCGCAGATGCCAGTGGTGACCCAGGCCTCACTGCATTCTCCAGCAGTTGTGCATTTCCCTCACACCAACACCTCTGACTGACCCACATGTGTCTGTGGGAGAAGGACAAAGGGAAGCCTGAGGAAAAGAAATTGCCTTGGCGGACCACCAGAGTGATTGCAGTCCACAATGGGCGCCTGTTGCAAACTAGACCAGCCCACTGTTGCAAAAGTGACCTGTTTTCAGGCAGCTCCTGTCTTTAGAAAGCAGATTTCAGGGACTGCATCTGTGCTGCTTTCCTGCTGTGCTTTTCCTCCTTCTCGATAGAGGAGGTGTGGATATGATATCACTTGTTCCTCCTGCTGACCTGGGATTTGTCGAGTACTGAGCTTTGAACAGGTCATTTTGGAGGAAAGGGGGAGCCCAGCATAAGTCACTGTCTGCACTCATTATCTTTTTCTTAACTGCTGGACAGGTCTCTGAATGGGTAAGTCTTTCTTTCAGTTGCAAGTTATATAAGTAGCAGATAAACTCACTTCTCAGTCATGCATGCCGTACACACTGCTCCTCAAATCCCAGTCCTCTTCCTCACAGACGCAGTGCTTTCTGTACAGAGCTTCGCCACTCCTCTGCACTCATCAATCATTGTCTGCTTTATCTGTCCCTCAGTAACCAACCACAGAAAAAAAGCATTGATTTTATTTTCTCATTGCTCCTACCTTCCTCCACCTCCGGCCCTTTCATCTACCTAGAGAAAGGATTTTCTTTGGCTTACAGGCATTTGCATGGCAATTTTTCTATCGTCTCCCTTACGACTCATTCCTTTACGCAATTGTTTCTATCAATTGTGGCTCACTGGATTAGCACTCTCACCTCTGAGTCATATAGCTGTGGGCTCATAGTCCCACTCAAAAGAATCACAGAATCCTTGCATTGTGGAAACAGGCCATTCGGCCCATCGATTCCAACCGCCCCTCCGAAAAGCAGCCCAAGCAGACCCAAACCCCTACCCTATCCTCTCCCTGTAACCCTGCATTTCTCATGGCTAACCCACCTAGCCTGCACACCCCTGGACAATATGGCAATTTTAGTAAAAACAATTAATGCTGGAGATCACAGTGGGTCAGACAACTTCCATGAACTCAAGCAAGCTAATGTTTCAAGTCTAGAAGAGTCATCTAGATTCACAACGTTAGTTTGCTCTCTATCTCCATGGACGCTGCCTGATCTGCTGTGATCTCCAGCATTTGTCATTTTCAGTACAGACACAGAATCTGCAGTAATTTGCTCCTACAATATTTGGGCAATATTTGCATGGCCAATCCTCCCTAACCCGCACATCTTTGGACTGTGAGAGGAAACCGGAGCACCCGGAGGAAACCCGTGCAGACATGAGAATGTACAAACTCCACACTGACAGTCACGCAAGGCTGGAATCGATCTTGGGACCCTGGTGCTGTGAGGCAGCAATGATACCCACTGACCCCATAGCCCATAACATCCGGGCTAATGTTCCTGTGCAATACTGAGGGAGAGCTGAGTTGTCGAAGGTGTGTAATGTGGAGACGATGTCAAGCCAAGGCCCTGGTTTTTACCCCAGTTTCTTCTCAGGATCACTGAGGTGTGAGAGGCAATAAAAAGTCAGTAGAATGCAGAGGTTGCATCACAGAGTCAGAGGGCAGGGTCATTAGAAATAAAGCCAAAACATTCCCACTTCTGAACCTTAGTGTCATCCATCAATATTCAATTGCAATTGCTTTATTGTAGTACTCACTATATCCCACCTGCACCTTTCACAGGTCAAAGATAACCCAGTGATTGTCCTGACTCTAAAATATTTGACTTATGCTGAGGTACAGTTCCATGGATTTTGCAATCGCCTGAACCTTGACCAAAAGATCGATAATGAGTAACGGAGCTCATCAAAAACACAGTTTTTTTTTATTCTTCATGGTGTAGTTGCACAGGGAAAGCTTTCATCCTAACTACTGCCATCCTTTGGATGTTAAAATAAGGCTCCATCTTCCCTTTTAGTGGGTATACAAGATGCCATGGCACTATTTCTAAGAATAGCCAGGGAGTTCTCCCTATGTGCAGGCCAATATTTACCCCTCAACCAGCATCACTGCCTCAAATTCTCAAACCATTATCCTATTGTTAATTATGGTCTAAGAATTTGGACCAGATCATTACGAAACACTTCTACACAAAAAGCAGTAGATGTTTTGAACTCTCTTCCACAAATGGCAATTGATGCTGGATCAGTAATTAATTGTAAGTCTGAGGTAGATTTTTGTTTTGAACAAAGCTTTTAAGGGACTTGGGCTTAAGACAGGTATATGGAGTTAGCCATGACCTTTTTGAATAGTAAAACAGACTTCAGGGGCTGAATGGCCTTTCTCCTTTCTCTATGTTCCAAAATACTTTGGAATGTCTCGAGATTGCAAAGGAAGTTGTATGGATGCAAGTCTTTCTCTCTTTTTACTTGAGATCAAACCCTGAGATCTGCTGTTGTCTAATGTAGGTTCCCTCTGTCACATCGAGCTTGGAGCAGAAATTCACCAATGTGCCCTTTGAGCTTGCTCTGCCAGTCAATATAATCATGGCTAATCCTGTCTCTCTCAAACTCATATTTCCGCTCTCTCTCTCCACATCCTTTGATGCTTATAGTATCTTTAAAAAATCTCTCAATTGAATGATACTCAGTGATCCAGCTTCCACAGCCTTGTATTGTAGAAATCTCCACAGGTTCACTCTGAGTGAAGAAATCTTTCCTCATCTCAGTCCTAAATGGCCTATCCCATGTCCTGAAACTTTGACCCTGGTTCTTGACTCTTCAACAATCATCCTCCCTGCATCCAGTCTGTATAACCCTGTTGGTATTTTGTATGTTTCAATCAGATCTCTTTTTACTCTTCGATACCCTACTGAATAGCTCAGTTGTCTGGACAGCCAGTTTGCAATGCAGTGTGATGCCAACAGCATACATTCAGTTCCCATACCAGTGAGTTTACTGTGAAGGACATTCCTTCTCAGCCTTTTCCCTCACCTGTGATGTAGTGACTCTCAGGATAAATCACCAGCAGTCACCTCTTTCTAATGAGAGAGCAGCTCTATGGTCTGATGGGACTATGGTGGCTTTACTGAATACAGATCCAATCATGTCAAACACTCCTCATAAAGCAGTTCCTGGTATCAGCCAAGTGAATTTTTGCTGCATTCCTGCTATGGCAAATATATCCTGTCTCAGGTAGGAAGATTAAAACTGTGCACCAAGGAACTGTATGACTTCAGTAAGGCAACTCAAATCCTTTTTGCCAACGCATGCTAATGTACCACTTGACTTTTTAATTGCTTGCTTGACAGTGGGTCAGCTCTTGACCAAGTATCTTTGTAGAGGTTGACACAATGTTAAGATGGCATGACATCACCACCAAGTTGGAAGTTATTCATTCCACAATTGTGGCATAGGACCCTTATGGTGCAGTGGTAGTGTCCCTATCTCTGAACCAGGATGCCAGAGTTCAAATTCCAGTAGTGTGTAATAACATCTGAGAACAGATTGATTACAAACTATCCACAATAGTGGGATGTGCACTCACTTTCCCATGATAATGAAATTCCCTATCAGGCTCCTTGGAGCCTGGCTACCTCCCCAGTGATTGGGGCAGAAATTTAATACAAATAATCTTGATTTCTTTTCTGGGAGACTATTTTATAGCAAAACAACTTCTAAAACAAAATCCAAGGATCCTATTTGGGGATTCATGGAGGTCTGGAACCATGTCATTTGATAGTGGGCTTACCTTTCTCAGCATTGGTGGTGAGTTATCTGAGAGACTGGTGTAACTAGAAAACACAAGGAAGGGTTTATACTCACAAAGAAATGTAAAAGAAGATTCTGTGAACCTGGAATTATTGCCTTCCTTCTGTCTTCTCCCTCTCATTTACTCTTTTCTCATAGAAAGTAAGGACAATTCAGGGACAGTTAAGATGACAGACATCTGTGCAGGCAAGGTCAGATGCCATTAACCCCTATTGCCATTCTGCAGGAAGTGCAGGAAGCAGTCCAACCCCTCCCCTCTTCCTTCCTCTAAATAACTCAACTGAACTGACAACCCTTGGTGGAGAGGAGAAAGCAGAATGTGAAAGTCCAGGATTTGAACACACTGAGATGCCAGCACTTCAGCATAATGGCAATGAACCATCCCTTAAATCGGTTACTTCAAACAGTATTGTTCAAGATTTCCACATTACTTCACCAACACAACCTCTCACTAGCAGAACACTTAAGTCTCTCCTCACTTAACAGTGGAATTTTGGCAATCAACTTTACACTTTGAAAGGAGGCCAATCTTATTGGAATTATTTTAGTCAGAGCCTAAGCTCTAGAAATGATGTCTGCAAAGGGAATGGTGGTTTCACCCTTACTAAATGCAACAAATTCAGCAATTAAATCATTGTTGGCTGCAGTAAACTGAGATTGAGACAATAGCAGCCCTTTTTTTTAACAGCAATTTGCCTTTTACTGGCAGTGCTCAAATAAACAAGTACCTTTGCAGCAAAATGAAAAGATAGAAATGGCTTTGGAGCCATTCTTAAATGGGGAATAAAACCGACATTAGTCCTTGAAGAGTTAGAGAGAGCCTCCTGCGTGTATCAAATCCATTGGGATCACTGTGCAGAGCACGTATATTTTACCACACCAGTTTCATTGTACTGCATCAACTGTTCTAATGAATGATGGTCAGAGAGACAGAACAGTGCTGTGTTCGCAAACAAGTAAATCATTTAGATTGCATGCAGTTCCATTGCTGCACATGAATGGGGCAGTAAATCTGTTAGATTATTGTCTACTATTCCACTGAATTCATTATGGCTGCTCTGATTCTACTTGAATATAAAGGAATATCAATACCTCCCACACACTCAATTTATAATCCAAATTATTTGCATGATGACGATGTTTGAATTATACTTGTGCCCTAATCAGCCAAACAGAGTGAACACTGGTAATGCGCTGATAAAAAGCTGCTACCTGTGAAATGTCTCTGCTAATCACCAGCAGAAGTGTTGGGAAGATGGCTGAAAGCTGTCTTTTGAATTAAATCACAAAAAGTCACTTAAGCAATTTTTCAGGCAAATGGGAAAGTGGTTCAAAATGCCAATGATATGTGACTCTGACTCGCTTCAAATTTCCAATCTCCGCAGTTCACAAAGGTTCCAATTGGGTCATTTATCCAAAGGAATGCCAACGCTGGTGGAGGCATCATGAAAGAAATTCAGAATAAATCAGAGAACTGCGGACGATGAAGATCTGAAACACAAACAAAAATTGCTGGAGAAACACAGCAAGTCTGGAAGTGTCTGTTTTGAGAAAGCAGAGTTAACATTTCAAATCCAGTGACCCTTCTTCAGAACAGTCCTTAGAGAATCAAAGTGCCTAATCTCTGTTCAAGGGTAATCCCTATTTTTAAACAGTGGCCCGTAATCCTAGTTTCTTCAATAGGTGAAACATCCCCTCCATATCGACCTTGTCAAAACCCTTCAGGATTTTAAATGTTTCAATCAAGCTGCCTCTTACTTTTCTAGACCCTAGCAGTTACCAGCCTAGCCTGGCCAACCTCTCCACATTAGACAACCTGTCTATTCCATACATTTTCCTGATGAAGAATTTGTGCCCAAAACATCGACTCTCCTCAGATGCTACCTGACCTGCTGTGCTTTTCCAGCACCACACTCTTCGACTCTGATCTCCAGCATCTGCAGTCCTCACTTTCTCCATTCCATACATTAGTCAGGTATGATTAGATTACTTACAGTGTGGAAACAGGCCCTTCGGCCCAACAACTCCACACCGACCCTCCAAAGAGCAACCCACTCAGACCCATTCCTCTACATTTACCCCTTCACCTAATATTATGGACAATTCAACTAGCCTGCACATTTTTGGACTGTGGGAGGAAACCGGAGCACCTGGAGGAAACCCATGCAGACACGGGGAGAATGTGCAAACTCCACACAGACAGTTGCCTGAGGCGGTAATTGAACTCTGAACTCGGGTCTCTGGCGCTGTGAGGCAGCAGAGGTAACCACTGTGCCACTGTGCCACCCACTTCTCTGAATTGCCTTTAACACATTTACATCTTCCTTTAAATAGGTGACCAACACAGTTGTAATTTCACCAGTGCTGTGTTTAATTGAAGCACACCTTTCCTATTTCTGTATGGGGGGCAATTCCCCTACAATAAACGATAACATTTTATTAGCTTTCCTGATTACTTGGTGTACCTGTACACTAATTTTTTGGGATTCATGCAAGAGGACAACCAGGTCCATCTGCATCTCAGAGCTTTTCAATATCTCACCATTTAGATAAATTGCTTCTTTTTCCAATCTTCTTGCCTAAATGGATAATTTGACATTTTTCCACATTATATTTCATTTGTCATATATTCGCAAACTCACATAACCTATTAATATAATCTTGTACACTCCTTATGTCCTCTTCACAACTCACTCCCCTGTCTATCATTGTATGTATAGTTCAAATCAGAGACTTGGGTACAAAGATTCAGTACGAGATTAGATTCCCTACAGTGTGGAAACAGGCCCTTTGGCCCAACACACCCACACCGACCCTCCAAAGAGTAACCTACCCAGACCCATTTCCCTCTGACTAATGCATCTAACACTATGGGAAATTTACCATGACCAATTCACCTGACCTGCACATCTTTGGACTGTGGGAGGAAACCAGAGTACCCGGAAGAAAGCCACGCAGACACGGGGAGAATGTTCCTCATGGTAGGCTCATTCAGAAAGTCAGGAGGAGTGGGATACAGGGAAATTTAGCTGTCTGGATACAGAATTGGCTGGTCGACAGAAGACAGCGAGTGGTAGTGGAAGGAAAGTATTCTGCCTGGAAGTCATGGTGAGTGGTGTTTCACAGGGCTCTGTCCTTGGGCCTCTACTCTTTGTAGTTTTTATTAATGACTTGGATGAGGGGATTGAAGGATGAGTCAGCAAGTTTGCAGATGACACAAAGGATGGAGGTGCCGTTGACAGTATAGAGGGCTGTTGTAGGCTGCAGCATGACATTGACAGGATGCAGAGATGGGCTGAGAGGTGGCAGATGGAGTTCAACCTGGATAAATGCGAAGTGATGCATTTTGGAAGGTCGAATTTGAAAGTTGAGTACAGGATTAAAGACAGGATTCTTGGCAGTGTGGAGGAACAGCGGGATCTTGGTGTGCAGGTACATAGATCCCTTAAAATTGCCAACCAAGTAGACAGGGTTGTTAAGAAAGCATATGGTGTTTTGGCTTTCATTAACAGGGGGATTGAGTTTAAGAGCCATGAAATGTTGTTGCAGCTCTGTAAAACTTTGGTTAGACCGCACTTGGAATACTGTGTCCAGTTCTGGTCGCCCTATTATAGGAAAGATGTGAATGCTTTGGAGAGAGTTCAGAGGAGGTTTACCAGGATGCTGCCTGGAATGGAGGGCTTATCTTATGAAGAGAGGTTGACTGAGCTCGGACTTTTTTCATTGGAAAAAGAAAGAAGAGAGGAGACCTAATTGAGGTGTACAAGATAATGGGAGGCATAGATAGAGTTGATAGCCAGAGACGTTTTTCCCAGGGCAGAAATTGTTAACACGAGGGGTCATAGTTTTAAGCTGTTTGGCGGAAAGTATAGAGGGGATGTCAGAGGAGGGTTCTTTATGCAGAGAGTTGTGAGAGCATGGAATGTGTTGCCAGCAGCAGTTGTGGAAGCGAGGTCATTGGGAATATTTAAGAGACTGCTGGACATGCATATGGTCACAGAAATTTGAGGGTTCGTACATTATGTTTACCTTACATGAGAATCAATGGTCGGCACAACATCGTGGGCTGAAGGGCCTGTTCTGTGCAGTACTGTTCTATGTTCTAATGTGCAGATAGTCGCTCAAGGCTGGAACCGAACCTGGGTCCCTGGTGCTGTGAGGCAGCAGTGCTAACCACTGAGCCACCGTTAAGGGAGTGCCACACTGTTCAAGGCGCAGTCTTTCAGACATAATGTGAAACCAATTCCCTGTCTGTTCTCAGTTGGACATAAAGGCTTAATATCTCAAAGAAGAGGTGGGGAATATCCTGTATTGAGGCAAAATAATGATCAATTTTACTTAAATAAAGATATGATCATTTTCACAATGCTGCTTGTGGGACCTTGTGACTTTTACAACAGTGATTACATTTCTGAAGTGAATTCTGAAGAAGAGTCATAGTAGCTATGAAATGTTAACTCTGTTTCTCTCACTGAGATGCTGCCAGACCTGCTGAAGTTTTGCTTTTATTTCAGATCTCCAGCCTCTGCAGAACTTTGCTTTTATTTTCAAAGTACACAATTGGCTGCAAAATGCATTGGAGTAACCTGAGTTTGCAAATGATGCTGTATGGATGTAGGCCTCTACTTAACATGATCTTTACCTGTAATTTCGATTGGCTGGATGACATTTAAATTAAATCTGCCTGTCACGATGATTGAGACTATCAATGATCATGTGTCTTATTGGTCGAGTTTCGAGGTTTCTTCACTCAGAGAGTGGTGAGCCAATGAAATTCTCTGCCATAGAAAGTGGTTGAGATTAAAACATTGAAAGTTTTCACAAAGGAATTAAATATAATTCCTTGGGCTAAAGGAATCAAAGGGTATGGGTTGATAGTGTACTGAGTTGGACATTCAGCCATGTTCGTATCGAATGGGAGAGCAGGCATGAAGATCTGAATGGCATACCCTTGTTCGTTATTTCTATGTTTCTAAAATGTCTAGATTTGCCAATTAGGATCCATCCTTTGGTGTGAGAGCACTCCCACAATTCACAGGGAGAGGCACCTCGCCAGTTTTTCTGCTCAAGAGGATCTATTCATGGAGGAGGTGAACTCCCCCTCTCATGAAGTGATAGCAGAGATTACCTGAGCCAACCTTTGAAAGTGTTCCAAAAAGTGCTTTAGTCCAATCTAAGTGCTTTCACATATAATATTTCATTATTGTTTACCGATAATCATGTTTTCTGTAAAGGTGGGTAAATCCCTGCAATCTGATCAAGTTTACCCTAGAACTTTGTGGGCCCTTGCTGAGACATTTGTATCATCAATAGTCACAGGTGAGGTGCTGGAATACTGGAGGTTGGCTAACATTGTACCATGATTTAAGAAAGGTAATAAGGAAAAGCCAGGGAACTATAGACCTATGAGCCTGACGTAGGTGGTGGGCAAATTGTTGGAGGGGATCCTGAGGGACAGGATATACATGTATTTGGAAAGGCAAGGACTAATTAGGGATAGTTAACATGGATTTGTGCATGGAAGAGCATGTATAACTAACTTAACTGAGTTTTTTGAAGAAGTAAAGAAGAGATTTGATGAGGGCAGAGCGGTGGATGTGATCTATATGGACTTCAGTAAGGCCGTCGACAAGGTTCCCCATGGGAGACTGGTTAGCAAGGAATTCTCATGGAATACAGGGAGCACTAGCCATATAGATACGGAACTGGCTCAAAGGTAGAAGACAGAGGGTGACGGTGGAGGGTTGCTTTTCAGACAGGAAGCCTATGACCAGTGGAGAGCCTATGACCAGTGCTGGGTCCACTACATTTAGCATTTTATAGAAATGATTTGGATGTAAACATAGGAGGTATTGTCAGTAAGCTTGCAGATGACAACAAAATTGGAGGTGTAGTGGACAGCGAAGAAGGTTACCTCAGAGTACAAAAGGACCTTGATCAGATGCGCCAATGGGGTGAGGAGTGGCAGATGGAGTTTAATTTAGATAAATGTGAGGTGCTGCATTTTGGAAAGGCAAATCAGGGCAAGACTTATACACTTAATGGCAAGGTCCTGGGAGTGTTGCTGAACAAAGAGACCTTGGAGTGCAGATTCATAGTTCCTTGAAAGTGGAGTCGCAGGTAGACAGAAAAGTGAAGAAGGCATTTGGTATGCTTTCCTTTATTGATCAGAGTATTGAGTATAGGAGTTGGGAAGTCATGTTGCGGCTGTACAGGGCATTGGTTAGGCCTCTGTTGGAATATTGCGTGCAATTCTGGTCTCCTTCCTATCAGAAAGATGTTGTGAAACTTGAAAGGGTTCAGAAAAGATTTACAGGGATGTTGCCAGGGTTGGAATATTTGAGCTATAGGGAGAGGCTGAACAGGCTGGGGCTGCTTTTCCTAAAGTGTCGGAGACTAAGGGGTGACCTTATAGAGGTTTATCGCGATGGGCGATAAATGATGGCCTTGCCAGCGTTGCCCACATCCAACAAATGAATAAGAAAAGAAGTCAGGACTGTGGCGGGGAACCAGTCACCCTCAGGACCCTAGAGTGCCCACCTTCGTTCACATGTCAGAAGTTGGGGCAGGGGTTTCCCCGTGATTGTGCCATGATCTGAAGAGAGCCCTTGGGCCATATCAACATTTCCAATAACTGCACATGTGTGAAGACCAGTTCAAACTTGGCAATGAAGCCTCCCACATTAGAAGAGATTGCAAAAGAGCACATGACAGCAAAAAGTACACACCACAAAACCGGCATGAAAGAATTAAAATCGCCAACATCTGCCTTTGACATCTTTCCAGTTAACACCCATCTTCTCATAAATTCTGCACCCTGTTTGCCAAATGACTGCCCATTGTAAGCTGCCAAATTATCCTCCACATCACGCACTGTGAATTTTTCTATGAGCAGAGATTTTTCGAAATAGATCCAAACAGCTACAGTTGAGGCCAGAGGAGATTAACACGTCGCATGTGATGGTCTGCTTGAGAATTCATTATGGTTGCTTTCTGAAGAACAGGAAGATAGGAACAGGAGGACACCATTCAGCCCTTTGAGTTGTTCAATCTTTCGATTTATTGAATCGTATATTCATGATGACCTGCTCAATAAGGTCTTACGGGTATTGCATTGCCATCAGGACAGTGATGGCACCTAGGCACAGGGCAGAACTGCATCAATTGTTACAAACCCAAAAGGTGTTGTTCTTGACTTCAGTGTGGAGAAAAGACAACAGCAGAAACAGCCCTGTCGACCCTGCAATGTCCTCCTGATTAGCATCTGCCAAACCTGTTACTGTTATATCACAGCCCAGGCACGCAACAGCCTGACATAGTCAGACTCACTGAATCATACCTTACAGACAATGTCCCAGACACCACCATCTCCATTCTTAGGTGTGACCTGCCCCACAGGCAAGGAAGACCCAGCAGAGGCAATGATAGTGTTATACAGCCGGTAAGGAGCTGCTCTGGGAGTTTTTAACATTGATTTCAGACCCTATGAAGTCCCATGGCTTCATGTTAAACATGGGCAAGGAGAAAACACCTGCTGCTTATCACATCCTGCCCTCCATTGGCTGATGGAACAGTACTCCTCAATGTTGAATAATACTGGGAAGCACTGACGGTGGCAAAGTGCAAAATGTACCCTGGGTGCAGGATTTCAATGTCCATCACCAAGATTTGGCTCAGCAGCAGCAATGAAGGACATAGCTACTAGACTGGGTCTAAGTGGGGAGGGAACCAACAAGAGGGAAAATCATACTTGACCTCATCCTTACCGATCTGTCAGCTGCAGATGCATCTGTCTGTGACAATATTGGTCAGAGCTAACACCGCACAGTCCTTGTGGAGACAAAGATCTGCCTTCATACTGAGAACAACTTTCGTCATGTTGTCTGGCACTATTACCGTGCAATATAAGACAGACTTTGAACCAATCTAGCAACTCAAGACTGGACTTCCACCAAGGCACTGTGAGCCATCTACAACAGCAGAACTGTACTCCAGCACAATCTGCAACCTCATGGCCTGGCACATCCCTTAATCAAACATTACCATCCAGCCAGGGGATCAACCCTGGTTCAATGGAGAGTGCAGGAGGGCATGTCAGGAGCAGCTCAAGAGACGAGATGCATCTGGAATGAGGTGGGGGGAGGGGAGATGAGGAAACTGGTGAAATCCCAGATCAAACCCTCCAACTCGTCACCGCCCTCTTGAACTGTCCCACCTGTCCATCTCCCTTCCCACCTCTCTGCTCCACCCTCCCCTCTGGCCTATCACCATCACCCCCCACCTTCATCTTCCTAGTGCCTTCCCAGCTACCTTCTCCCCAGCCCCACCCACACCCTCCTATTTATCTCTCAGCCCCCTTCTCCCCCAATGCCCACCCCGGGCCATATTCCTGATGAAGGGCGTATGCCCGAAATGTCGACTCTCCTGCTCCTCAGATGCTGCCTGACCTGCTGTGCTTTTCCAGCACTACTCGACGCTGATCTCCAGCATCTGCAGTCCTCACGTTCTCATACCTGAAGATGAGGTGTCAACCTGGTTAAGCTATCAAACAGGACTACTTGCACGCCAAACACCATAAGCAGCAAGTGATCGACAGAGCTAAGTTTCAAAGGAACAAATGTAAACTCAGCAGTCCTGCCACACCTGGCCGTGAATAGTTGTGAACAATTAACTGACTCACTGGAGGGGAATATCCCCATGAATATTTCCATCCACAATGATGGAAGAGCCCAACGTTTCAGTGCAAAAAATAAGGCTGAAGCATTTGCAGCAAGCTACAGCCAGAAATGCCAAGTGGATGATCTACCCCAGTCTCCTCCAATGGTTCCCAGCATTACCGATAACAGTCTTCAGCCAGATCGATTCACTCCATGTGATAATGAGAAATCGTTGCAGGCACCGGATACTGCAAAGACTATGGGCCCTGACAACATTCCAGCAAGAGTACTGAAGACCTTTGCTGCAGAACTTGCTGCTCCCTGAGCCAAGCTGGTCCAGTACATTTACAACCCTGGAAAATGCCCACCCATTTGGAAAATAGCCCAAGTATGTCCTGTGCACAAAAAGCAGAACAAATCCAACCCAGCTAATTAGCGCCACATTAGTCTACTCTCAATCATCAGTAAAATAATGGAAGGTGTCACCAACACTGCTACCAAGTAGCACCTGCTCAGCAATAACCTGCTCAGTGATGCCCAGTTTGGGTTCTGTCAGGGCCCTCAGCTCCTGACCTCAATACAGCCTTGGTTCAAACATGGACAAAGGAGCTGAATTCCAGAGGGGAGGGGTGAGTGACTGCTCTTGAAATAAAGGCAGCATTCAACAGAGTGTGGCATCAAGAAGCCCCAGCTAAACTGCAATCAATGGGTATCGGGGGCAAACTCCTCACTGGTTGGAGTCATACCTGGTGAAATGCCTCTAACGAGGCCAGTTTCCCACCACTGAGTCACTCATTATTTACATATTGACACTGACCCAGCTTCCTCAGAGCCAGCTCTCAGAGTGAACCAAACCTCTGACACTCCTGTTCTTTTTTTTTAAAAATGCTTTATTTGGAAACTTGGCACCTCTATTTTATTCTGGAGGAACCTCAATCTTGTCCTGGTTGATATCCTCAATCACACTGTGGGGGTTATGACATCAGTTTTGCAGCCAATGGACTGAGCATTTCCCAGAAATTCCTTCACAGTTCCTGTAAGTTCCCTGGCCAGAGAAGGGTGCCTCATTTGACGGTTGACAACTGTGCTTGAAGGCATTTCTTGCTGTCTAATCACATACCCTCTCTCCTTTGTCTCTCTGATGTCTCCTCCCTGCCAATGGTCTCATAATATCTCTGTCCCTGAGTTGCATTACCTTCCCACACCAACTGGCAACCAGTTAGTCTTTTCAATACCTGAATAAATGATTCCAGACTGTCAGTCAAACAGAAAACAACCAATGCTGGAGATTATGGGGAGGGGGTGTCAGACAGCATCCATGGAGAGAGAGCAAGCTAACATTTTGAATCTGGATGACTCTTCATCAGAGCTGAAGTGAAGTGTGGATGTGCAGCATTGTCAGATCCATGACACCCCCCACCATCCCACACCCGACGCTCAACACCTTTCCCTGCCAACGCAAGAAGTGCAAAGCCTGCACTTATACCTCCCACCTCACCTCCATCCAAGGCCCCAAAGGATCCTTCCACATCTGACTGAAATTTACCTGCACTTGCACACTCGCCACCTACTGTATCTGTCGCATCCGATGTGGTCTCCTCTACATCGGGGAGACAGGACGCCAACTTGCGGATTGTTTCGGAGATGTTCTCTACCACATCCGCACCAACCAACCCCACCGCTCCTGGTTGTACACTTTAGCTCTCCCTCCAACTCCACCAAGGACTTGCAGATCCTTGGGCCTCCTCCATCGCCAAATCCTTACCACCCGATGCCTGGGAGGAAGAACGCCTCATCAAACACCTTGGGAGACTGCAACCACAGGGGATCAATGTGGATTTTACCAGTTTTCCCCATTTCTCCTCACGCAGCTCCACCCCCCCCCCCCCCCCCCACCTTATTTCGGACCCAAGCCTCCAACTCGGCACCGCCCTCTTGACCTGTCCATCTTTCTTCCCACTTATCTGTTCCACCCTCCTCTCCGTCCTATCACCTTTACCCCCACCTTCATCTACCTCTCACATTCCCAGCTACCTTCCCACCACGCCCTTGCCTCTCCCATTTATCTCTCACCACACTGGCCCACAAGCCTCATTCCTGATGAAAGGCCGAAGTGCCCGAAACGTCAATTCTCCTGTTCCTCGGACGTTGCCCGACATGCTGTGCTTTTCCAGCACCACAGTCTTGACCCAGCATTTATGTAATAATATGGGAGGTGGGGCATGGGGGTAGTGGGTGTACGGTGCTGGTGGAGAAAAACGTTACTACTTCAGATTAAGTGATCGGAATGTGAGAATGGCAGACAATGGTGTGTGTTGAAAGGACAGTCAGTTCCCCTGGGAGGGAGAGGGAAGAGAGGACATGATAGCAGAATGTAATAAGCTAAAAGAAAAGGAGGAAATGGTTCACCATTTGAAGGTGTTGAACTCAATATTAAGTCCAGAAGGTTGTAAAGCGCCTGATCTGAAGGTGAGATGTTGTTCCTCCAGTTTGCGCTGTGGTTCTCTGGAGCACTGC
This sequence comes from Chiloscyllium plagiosum, assembly GCF_037043375.1. Classification (NCBI taxonomy): domain Eukaryota; kingdom Metazoa; phylum Chordata; class Chondrichthyes; order Orectolobiformes; family Hemiscylliidae; genus Chiloscyllium; species Chiloscyllium plagiosum. The sequence continues at coordinate 18,157,250 of NW_028270149.1, forward strand.
AGCATGCTGTGGACAGACAGGTGGGGCACTTGAGCAGGATGCTGTGTTAAAATGACTGGCTGCAGGCAGGTCAGGGTGCTGCTCATGCATAGACTGGAGGTGTTTCACAAAGTGGTCACCCAGTCTGCGTTTGGCTTCTCCAATGCAGAGTAGGCCACATTGAGTGCACCGAGCACAATACACAAGGTTGGAGGAGGTACCAGGTGAAATGCTACCTCACCTGGAAATTAGGCCATTGAATGGTGAGTAGGGAACAGCCTTCACCCCCATTCTCAGCAAGCTTATCAGTTAGAGACAAAAGCTTTGACAAAAAGGATTCCTTTTAAAGCTCCTATCAGTCTTTCCAAGCTTCTTTTTTTGCTGTCGTGTCTTGAACTGTAATTCCTGGAATCCTGAACAGGTTGGTATTGCTCTAGAGTTCAAGTTGTCCCGGTTTGGATGAATAGGAATGATTGAAAGTTGATGTCCCTGGTCTCCCCAGGTCAGGAATACAGAACAAACACCTGCCCTGCCCTGTCCCAAACTCCAGCCCCTTAACATCAAAGCTAACAGCTTACAAAATAGTGGTCCCTCCTCCTCCTCGGGATTCACATCAGAAACTGGAACCTCTTTCAGCTCAGAGTACAAAATTCAAAATCAGAACCACAGTCAGCATACTGCAGATGAAGCGGCTTGCAAGCAGATGAAGGTTAAATATTTCTGGCGTGAAGTTGTTGGATTGGCAACAGAGAATGTGCTAATAAATCAGACGCCAACACACTCATAAACAACAGGCAAGGCAGACTCCAGCTAGACTGTTGTGCTGATGTCAATGCTCTGTCTGAGAACAAATAAGTGAGACTGTTTGATCATTGCAATGACGGGTGGGTCCTCCAGGTTCTAACACTGCATTACTTAGATTCAACCAAGCCGCTGTGTTAAATGAGGTTGTGTCTTAAATAAAAAAACCAGAATGGCTGAGTCACACAGCATTGAATTTATAGAGCACCGAATCAAGGTAATGCTGATCTATCTACTACAGTCAGCATGACCATCGGCAACAATGACAAGGATTCTACGGGAAGTATACTGATACATGCTTTTTCACAAAATCAAAACCTAATAAAGACCCAGGACTCTCCGCTCGATCCCAGAGCCCTGCCTAGGAAACTAGCTGTAAAAGGATGACCTCTGTCAATGACCCTGCAAGCCAATAACAGGGTCAGAGGGAGGTCGTTGCACACAACTGCTAATTGGCCACACTATGAGGAGACTGGCGTGGTCTTGGAAGATGCCCAGGCTTATGTGGGGAACAGAGGCAAATGGACGAACACAGAAATGGGGAGCAGAAGTTGGTCATTTGGTCCCATCACACCTGCTCCCACCTCCCCCCAATAATCTTAGATTTCCTTTCCTGACAAGAATCTGTCTGCCTCTGCCTTAAAAAATATTTAATTTTCCCTGCCGTTCCACAACGCTCTGAGAGGGAAATACGTCTGGGTGGCTTACTCTTCGGAGGGTCGGTGTGGACTTATTGGGCCGAAGGGCCTGTTTCCACACTGTAGGGAATTTAATCTAAATCTAAATCAATTGTTGGGTTATATGCCTCAGAGATATGCAGGGGACAGAACTGCTACGTGTAAACATATTTACAAATGATTCTAAACAGCCTGCAGCATTAGCTTCTAGTTTCCCAACAGCTTTTAGTTTCTTTTTATTTCTTACCACAGTAAAGCTCAACTAATGGCACATAGAGAACACACATCATTGAAGACCAAACATTTGAATGTCAAGTTTTTTCACCTTTTTAAAACTAAACCTCAATTCTTCAATGAAGTCATTCTAAACCATCACCCAAAAGTATGACGAGTAATTTGTCAGAGTTTGCTGCCTGTCTCTTTTCTCTCAGCGCAGAAATAGTCTTTGAGACTTTTAAAAAATTCATTCATGGAATGCTGGCCAGGCCAGCATTTAGTGCTCATCCCTAATTGCCCAGAGAGCAGTGAGAGTCACCCACATTGCTGTGGGTCTGGAGTCATATGTAGGCCAGACCAGGGAAAGATGGCAGACATCCTTCCCCAAAGGACATTAGAGAAACAGATGGTTTTTACATCGATCAGTTTCATCTGCTTCATCAGCTGATCATGTAGAAGCACATTCTCAAGTTCATAGTGCTTAGCACAATCATCAACAACCTTCCCATGAGGGGACTTGATTGCCTGGTGACATTATTGCTAGACTATTAATCTGGAGACCCAGGTGGTGTTGTGAGGATGCAGGGTTTGAATCCTAGTGCAGCAGACACTAGAATTTGAATTCCACAGAAGTCTGGAATTAAGAGTGTAATGAAGACCATGAATCCATCGTCAATTAGGATGACAAGTGATGAAGAATGGACTTATTAGGGATGGGCAGCAGGAGGTCTTGTCTCACAAACTTGATTGACATTTTTGAGGAAGTGACAAAGATTATCAATGAGGATAAGGCAGTGGATGTTGTTTACATAGACTTCACGAAAGCATTTGACAAAGTTTCTAATGGCACGTTGGTCGAGAATATCAAATCACATGGAATCCATGGTGAGTTTGGCTTGGCCATAAAGGATAGTGTAGTTGTGGAAGTGCATTTTACTGATTGGAGGTCTGTAGCCAGTGGTGTTCCACAAGGAATAGTACAGGGACCTCTGTTGTTTGTAATATATATAAATGATTTGGATGAAAATATACTCTGATTAGTAAGTTTATAGATAGTACAAACTTTGGTGGAGTTGTGGATAGTGATGAAGGATGTAGCAGGATATAGAGCAGCTGAAAAGCTTGGTGGAGAAATGGCAGATGAAGTTCAATCCAGACAAGTGTGAGATGCATTTTGCTAAGTCAAAGGCAAGAGGAAAGTTTACTGTAAATAGTCACCCTTCAGAGCATTAATATACAGAAGGATCTTAGGGTCCAATTCCATAACTCCCTGAAAGTGGCTATACAAGTGGATAGGGTGGTAAATAAGGCATACGCATGCTTGCCTTAATTGATTGGGGCAATGAATATAAAATTTGGCAAGTCATGTTGCAATTTTTTAAGACTTTGGTCAGACCACTTTTGGACTACTGTGTGCAGTTCTGGTTGCTGCACTACAGGAAGGACATGGAGGCTTTGAAGAGGAATCAGAGGAGATTTATCAGGATGCTGCCTGGATTGGAGTAGGTAGGAGGAGAGGTTGGACAAACTTGGATTGTTTTCACTCAAGTATTGGAAGCCAAGGGGCAACCTGATAGAAGTATATAAAATTATAAGAGGCACAGATACAGTGCATAGTTGGAGTTTCTTTCCAGAGTGAATTGTCAAATACACAGAGGCATAAGGTTAATGTGAGAGGGAGGAACTTTAAAGGAGATGTGTGGGGCAAGTTTTTAACACAGAGGATGATAGGTGTTTGGAATGTGTTGCAAAAGGAGGTGGTAGACGGAGATATGATAGCAAAGCTGAAGAGGCATTTAGACAGACAAATGAACAGGTTAGGAATAGAGGGATATGGACCATGTGCAGGCAGAGGAATTAGTTTCGAATAGCATCATGATTGGCATGGAGAAAGAAACATAGAAAGAAACATAGAAAAAAATACAGCGCAGTACAGGCCCTTTGGCCCTCGATGTTGCGCCGATCCAAGCCCACCTAACCTACACTAGCCCACTATCCTCCATATGCCTATCCAATGCCTGTTTAAATGCCCATAAACAGGGAGAGTCCACCACTGCTACTGGCAGGGCATTCCATGAACTCACGACTCGCTGAGTAAAGAATCTACCCCTAACATCTGTCCTATACCTACCACCCCTTAATTTAAAGCTATGCCCCCTCGTAATAGCTGACTCCATACGTGGAAAAAGGTTCTCATGGTCAACCCTATCTAAACCCTTAATCATCTTATACACCTCTATCAAGTCACCCCTAAACCTTCTTTTCTCCAATGAAAACAACCCCAAGTGCCTCAGCCTTTCCTCATACGATCTTCCTACCATACCAGGCAACATCCTGGTAAACCTCCTCTGCACTCCACATCCTGCCTATAGTATGGCGACCAAAACTGCACACAATACTCCAGATTCGGCCGCACCAGAGTCTTATACAACTGCAACATGACCTCAGGGCTCCGGAACGCAATTCCTCTACCAATAAAAGCCAGTACGCCATATGCCTTCTTCACCGCACTATTTACCTGGGTGGCAACTTTCAGAGATCTGTGTACATGGACACCAAGATCCCTCTGCTCATCCACACTACCAAGTATCCGACCATTAGCCCAGTACCCCATCTTTTTGTTACTCTTAACATGGACATGGTGGGCAGACGGGCCTGTTCCTGTGATGTACTGTTCGATGTTCTAATTAACATTCATGCCACACAACTGGCAGACAATAATATAACAAATAAGAGAGAATCTAATCATCACATATTGCAGGAGCCCTGACCTCTGACCGGCTCTTCCATGTCTTTGTATGGCTAGTTCAGGTCAGTTTCTCATCAATGGTAACTCTGGGATATTGATTGTGAGGGATTCAGTGATGTTAGTTTCAGTAAATGTTGAGGGGCAGTAATTAGATTGTCTCTTATTGGAGATGGTCATTGCCTGGCATTTGAATAACACAAATGTTACAACCAGTCATAAGCTCAGTCAGTGTCTTTCCAGTCATCGGATCTGTTTTTTAAAATATGGAATCCCCACAGTGTGGAAAAAGGCCAATCAGCCCATCAAATCCACACCTACCTTCCAAAGAATATTCCACCCAGACCCAACTCCTTACCTTATCACTGTAACCCTGCATTTCCCTTGGCTCATACACATAACCTAGATGTGGATGGACCGGTGTTGGACTGGGGTGGACAAAGTTCACCTGAGGAAGGAGCAGTGCTCCAAAAGTTTGCAAATAAATCTGTTGGACTATAACCTGGTGTTGTGTGATTTTTAACTTAGTACACCTAATCAACACATCACTGAACACCACGGGTAATTTACCAAGGCCAATCCACCTAACCTGTACATCTCTGGACAGTGGGAGGAAACTGGAGCACTCTCAGGCACATGCAAACTCCACGCAGATTCCAAGGCTGGAATCAAACTCAGGTCCCTAGCACTATGAGGCAACAATGTTAACCACTGAGCCACTATGCTGCCCTGAAGATGCTGTTATGTCTGAAGTTACGTATGAATAGATTGTTCAAACATTCTTTCCTTTGACTATTACCTATTTTTGATCACACCATTGAATCAATTGGCACCACTATTTCATAAAAGGTTGTAGTATGATCTGAGATGGTGTTGAATTCCAAATGCTGTTAGGAACTTGGTGACTTGACCAAAAGCAAATTGTGATCCATCGACTGTAGTGATAGACTCTAGCCTTTTGTGAAAAAATAAATTGCCCAAAATACCAATGAGCAAAGTGGTGGTCATGGAATTTGTTGCAGTGATTTCTGCATATTTGTTTTGTAGGTCATGAACACCAAGAAAAAGGTGTTGATTCCTCGATCTCTTTGCAATTAGAGTCATAGAGTCATACAGATGTACAGCATGGAAATAGACGCTTCAGACCAACCCATCCATGCCGACCAGATATCCCAACCCAAACTCGTCCCACCTGCCAGCACCTGGCCCATATCCCTCCAAACCCTTCCTATTCATATATCCATCCAAATGCCTCTTAAATGTTGCAATTGTACCAGCCTCCACCACTTCCTCTGGCAGCTCATTCCATACATGCACCACCCTCTGCGTGAAAAAGTTGCCCCTTAGGTCTCTTTTATATCTTTCCCCTCTCACCCTAAACCTATGCCCTCTAGTTCTGGACTCCCCAACCCCAGGGAAAAGACTTTGTCTATTTATCCTAACCATGCCCCTCATAATTTTGTAAACCTCTATAAGGTCACCCATCAGCCTCAGACGCCCCAGGGAAAACAACCCCAGCCTGTTCAGCCTCTCTCTAAAGCTCAAATCCTCCAACCCTGGCAACATCCTTGTAAATCTTTTCTGAACCCTTTCAAGTTTCACAACATCTTTCTGATAGGAAGGAGACCAGAATTGCACGCAATATTCCAACAGAGGCCTAACCAATGCCCTGTACAGCCGCAACATGACCTCCCAACTCCTGTACTCAATACTCTGACCAATAAAGGAAAGCATACCAAACGCCTTCTACTAAAAGTTGTTGCCATGGTTTTGATCACCATGCAGTTAGTGGTAGTGGGGCAGAACATACTTCAACAGACTTTTCACTGAAGCCCAGATTTCTGCAACAATAGAGAGCCTATCCATTGTGCCAAAAATACTCTGTGGTCCACCCCCTAACTTGACATTTCCCTTTGCTCTGGGAGCAATGTATTTTGTCTGGGCTGGCCATTTTGGCAATCAGCTGCCTCCACTCAAATCAGATTTTGAAGCCACAGTCTCTGGAACTCAGAAGGTGGAGATTAAAGCCAGTAATAGCTGGCATGTTCTCAGTGCATTCCTTTGGATAGCAGGGTAATATCCAGAACATGATGGGCTGAAGGGTCTCCTTCTGCACAAAAGTAATTCTGTGCTTCTATGATATCTGTCGAAAAATGTCAAGAACTGTTAAGAAAAGTCATGAACTGAGGACCTGTCAAGACACGTCAATAGGTGCTAACCTGACAAGAAGTGTTGACCTATTGTCCTAAAAAGGAGGTATTAGGTGTTTTGAAAAGTATTAAGGTAGACAGTTTCCGAGGACCTGATGAGATCTGTCCCAGAATGGTGAGTGAGGTGAGGGTGGAAATCTTGGGGCCTTGTACAAAATCTTTGTAACCTCTTTAGTTACAGGAGAGGTCCCAGGGGACTGGAGAATTGCCAATGTTGGTCTTTTGTTTAGGAAGAGCAATAGGGATAACCCAGGAAATTATAAGCCAGTGAGCATGGCATATTGGAGAAGATTCTTAGGAACAGAATTTATACACATTTGGAATAATATGGACTTATTAGCGATAGACAGCAAGGTTTTGTGTAGGGGGCATCATGTCTCACAAACTTGATTGAGATTTTTGAGTAAGTGACAAAGATGATTGATTAGGTCAGGGCAGTGGATGTTGTCTTTGTGGACTTTAGCAAGGCTTTTGACAAGGTCCCTCAGGGCAGGCTGATACAGAAGATGAAGTCACATGTGATCTGCAGTGAGCTGGTAAGATGGGTAGAGAACTGGCTTGGTCATAGAAACAGGGAGTAGTGGTGGAAGAGTGTTTTCCTGACTGGACAATGATGTTATGCTGGGATCAATGCTGGGAGCCCTGCTGGGTTTGTAATATATTAATGATTTGGAGGAGAATGTTGGTGCTCTGATCAGTAAGTGTGCGAATGACTGGGAGAGGTGCGGTTAGTGAGGGGGATTGCCAGAGGATGCAGCAAGATGTAGATAGGCTGAAGGCTTGGATGTAGAAGTGGCAGTTGGAACTTAACCCCAGATAATGCGAGGTGATGCATTTTGTAAAGTCAAATGCAGGGGGAAAGTACACAGTAAATGACAGAACCCTTAGAAGCATTAAAGTACAGAGGGACCTAGGCATATAGATGCACAGTTCCCTGAAAGTGGCAACACAAGTATATAAGGTGGTCAAGAAGGCATGTGACATGTTTGCCTTCATCATTTGGGGCATAGAGGATAAAAATTGGCAAGTCATCTTGCAGCTGCATCCAACTTCAGTCAACTATATTTGAAGTATTGTGTATTGTTCTGGTCGCCACACTACCAGAAGGATGTGGAGACTTTGGAGAGGGTACAGCAACAGTTTACCAGGATGCTACCTGGTTTTGAGGGTAATACCTATGAGGAAAGATTGGACAAACTTGGTTTGTTTTCATTTGAAGGTCAGAGGCTGAGGGGTGACCTCATAGAAGTTTACAAAATTATGAGAGACATGGATAAAATGGATAGGTGGAGTATATTTCCCAGGGGAGAAATGCCAATTACTTGGGGACATAGGTTTAAGGTCAAAAGGGATAACCTTAAAGGAGATGTGAGAGGCGGGTCTTTTGACACAAAGGCTGGTAAGTGTCTGGAATGTGCTGCTGCACCAGGTGATGGAGTTGGATGCAATAGCAATGTTTAAGATGCATCTTGATAGGTACACGAATAGGCAGGGAATAAAGGGATACAGAGGGCTTCAAAAGGCTTCTAATTTAGAAAGGCATCATGTGTCAATGCAGGCTTCATGGGCCAATGGGCCTGTTCCTGTAATGTACTGTTCTTTGTTCTTTGACTATCAAGCTGCGTCAAGAATTGTCAAGAAATGTTGAAACCTGTAAAGATATTTCATGAGGTTTTGACATGTCAAGATGTGTTACCCTGTGAAGAACCATCAAGGAGTATCAAGACATGTCAAGAAAGGTCAAGAAATACTCAAGATTAGAGTGATACTGGAAAAGCACAGCAAGTCAGGCAGCTTCCGAGGAGCAGGAAAATCAACGTTTTGGGCAAAAGCCTTTCATCAGGAATTCCCCTGATGGAGGGCTTTTGCCCGAAACATCGATTTTCCTGCTCCTCGGATGCTGCCTGACCTGCTGTGCTTTTCCAGCACCACTCTAATCTTGACTCTGATCTCCAGCATCTGCAGTCCTCAGTTTCGCCAAGAAGTGCTCAAACCTAGAAAGAAATGTCAAGAAGAGTCAAAAACTGTCAAAACCTGGAAAATGTATTTTTATGAATTCTTTTTTGCCAATAGAGTGCAGTCTGCAATTCAGTACATTAAGTAACAACTTTTTTTTCTTCTGTGTGCATAGATACTTGTGGATGTTAGTTGAGTTGGTATGGTAACTGAAGGAGAATAGGTGGTGATGGAAGGGACACTGGGCTGGCACAGGGAGTCTGAGGGATATGGCTGAGAGGAAAGGCTGGAGAAGCACAAGTTAGCATGAGGTGTTTCTCCACCCACCCCTTTTCATGAACTGGTAGCCTCTTCAGCTCTTTCTCAGATGATCTAGCCTTATTTTTGTTTCAGCCCACCTCCCCAAATAATAGAGGTACACCCAGGCATTTGTAAAGGTCACATTCACAAAGTCAGGATTTCTGCACACCCGAAACAGGAACGAAAATTCAGGGCCTAGGTTTCCATATAATGCACTTTCTTATGAATTCTCCTTCATTGTGACTTACTGGGATGTCCTTCATGAGCAAGAAGTAAGACACATTAGTTTAACACTTTCAGGATAACTGCTCGAGTTTCACATGTGAGACAGTTGTCATCAGGCAATGCAAGTTTGTTGCATACTCTGTTGTTGGGGGCTAACTATTTCTTTATTTCACAAGGCCTTGCAGGCCTTTACTTCATATTTAGGAACTGACCTAATTTCTGCAGTATGCTGTCACTGATCCTGCCTTCAACTCCCCCTACAAGATTTACAGTTCACAAAAGATGTGCAGGATGACTCTGATCACACTGCCTCAAGTCACTTTGCTATCCCCAACACCTCTGTGATTGTAGCACTGCTTAACGTGTCAGCTACTCAGGTGTATGAATCTGTGGGATATTTTCTTTTCATTCGTTCATAGGATGTGGGCGTCACTAGCTAGGCCAGCACTTATTGCCAAAGCCTAATTGTCCTGAGGACAGTTGAGAGTCAAGCACATTACTGTGGGTCTGGAGTCACATTTGGCCAGACCAGGTAAGGATGGCAGTTTCCTTCCCGAAAGGACATTAGGGACCCCAATGGGCTTTTTCAACAATCAACAATGGAATCATAGTCATAATAAGACTCTTAATTCCAAAGTTTTATTGAACTCAAATTCCATCATCTGGAAAAATTTGAACCCAGGTCCCCAGAACACTTCCCTGGGTCTCTGGATTAAAAGTCATCATAATATCAATAGGCCATCACCTCCTCTCCCATTGATTCAAACCTGTACTGATGAAAGTGATCTGAACATGTTGGCATATATAGATGTCTATGACATGACCTTCGCATAATACCAATGTTGCAAGCACTTGCTGTATTTACCTGACCTAGTGGAGAGTGAATTGTTGAAGATATATGTTCACAAGCATAGGTGTTTCCCTTGTCCAGTAGAGTATTTACGTTCAATTTCACACAATAGGCATACATATAAGTGACTGATTTATTCATTTCCATCAATGTACTGACATCTCCTGTGACATTTCCTGATGCAACTGTTGCATCATTCGCCTCCTCATGTTGGTTGACATATGTGAGGAGTGGTGGATACACTACCTTCAACTTTAAGGTGGATACACATTGTTTGCTGTGCAATTGGCTTCACAGATTCCACATTATTTAGGAATGAGTCTGTGGTCGTAGTTGGAACAACGGCAACTTTTTCACGTTTGATGGGTTTGGAATTGTATGAATGGTTTTGTTGTATCGTGTATCTTATTACAGCAGATACATGGGAACACCACCACTCTGCACATTCACTTCCAGGCCACTCACCAGCTTGACTTGGAAATGTATCACCATCCCTTCAGTGGCAAAATCACAGGCATTGTGGGCGGCACGGAGGCACAGTGGTTAGCACTGCTGCCTCACAGCGCCTGAGACCCGGGTTCATTTCCCGCCTCAGGCGACTGACTGTGTGGAGTTTGCACATTCTCCCCGTGTCTGCGTGGGTTTCCTCCGGGTGCTCTGGTTTCCTCCCACAGTCCAAAGATGTGCAGGTCAGGTGAATTGGCTATGCTAAATTGCCCGTAGTGTTAGGTAAGGGGTTAATGTAGGGGTATGAGTGGGTTGCGCTTCGGCGGGGCGGTGTGGACTTGTTGGGCCGAAGGGCCTGTTTCCACACTGTAATGTAATGTAAAAAAATGTGTATAGGCTTTAGTTCAGCTGCTGTCACTCTGTACTCTAGAAAGTCAATCTTTTGAATATGTATTTTTGTCCTTAATGAGTGTCAATTAGTGTCAAGTGATGGAAGGTGCTATCAATAGTGCTATCAAGCAGCACTTGCTTACTCGTGCTCAGTTTAGATTGTGCCAGGGTCACTCAGCTCCTGACCTTATTACAGCAGATACATGGGAACACCACCACTCTGCACATTCACTTCCAGGCCACTCACCAGCTTGACTTGGAAATGTATCACCATCCCTTCAGTGGCAAAATCACAGGCATTGTGGGTTAGCTTACAGCACATGGACTGAAGGCAGCTCACCACCACCTCCTCAAGGGCAACTAGGGACTGGCAATAAATGCTGGTACAGCAATGTTGACATTTATGAATGAAGAAAAAAGTTTTTAAAAGGAGCACCACTGATTGTGGTATGCTTTGCCCCTTCCATGAACAATGATGCATCAAGTTGGTTGGCCATTCCCTCAGTGTCTACCAAAACTGAACAAATGATCTACTGGAAACCAGTTAGGGCAGATCTTAATTCATAGGGCACTCTGGGACACTGCAAGCACCATTATATGAGTACAGAAGCTGCCAAACATTGGCTTTGTTCTGCTAGTTGTATCGGAAGATAATTCTATTGTATATGCCAATTCTTGAAGACTGTGGAGTCCTAAATTTATGCCAATAGTTCCTGGATCCGAGGAAGTTGATGCAGATTGTAAATCACTGCTTTGTTGACTGCTATTGTTGCATTAAGTTTGCCATTTTTGCCTCATGGAATGATCAGTTTCACACATCGATGAATCGGTTTCCTCAATAATAATGCCTGTTTCAAGTCATCCTGTGATATTTCAGCACAAATCACAAATGGCAACCACCTCAAATTCTGTAAGGATGGCGGGGTTGATATGCTGATGTACCCCTTAATCTCTGCAAATCTGGTAAATAAAGAAAGATACTGAGTGTACAGTTTTCCTTCTACATCACATGAACATGTGCTCCGGTGTGGTCTGCAAATTTGACGCCAGACTTACCAAATAACTTAATCCCGATAAAGCTTCTACTTTTGGCAGTGTGACGTGTGAATCTGTCAAGGGTGATATTTTTGGAGCACACTGGAATTATAATCATTGCCTAAACCACCCAATGCTACACCAGCCATCGATAGAATTGCGCAGGGGGGAAAGAGTAGGCAGTGACAGGCGGCCTGCTGGATTTAATGAGCTCCCTGCCCTCCAAACTCTTCTGTGGGGGAACCTAAAATCCAGGCCCAGGTTGTGTTATGATTGATAGTTTCTTCCAGGAGGCTGAATTTTAGAAATAACCTTAATGGAGGGGAGTGAGAGCTCAAGACATGCAAGGTGGGAAATCCAGAGTTTAAGGCACTGAAAGTATATCCAGCAGGGGGCAGGGGGAAAGGGTGGATAAAAATCAAGGGTTTCAGGATAGAGGCCAGAGTTAAAGGAATGCAAAGATCTCAAAGGATTGTGTGCCTGGGGGAAGTTACCAGAATAGGGTTGGGCTGTGAAAGAATTTGAAAGCAAGGATTTTAAGATGAAGGCATTACTCATTAGGGAGCTAACAATGGTAACGAAGCACATGGGTGGTGGGTGGAAGGGACAAGGTGCGAGTTAGGATACAGGCAGTGGAGTTTACGGATTAGATTAGATTAGATTACTTACAGCATGGAAACAGGCCCTTCGGCCCAACAAGTCCACACCGACCCACCAAAGCGTAACCCACCCAGACCCATTCCCCTACATTTACCCCTTCACCTAACACTACGGGCAACTTAGCAGGGCCAATTCACCTAACCTGCACATTTTGGGATTGTGGGAGGAAACCGGAGCACCCGGAGGAAACCCACGCAGACACGGGGAGAATGTGCAAACTCCACACAGAGAGTCGCCTGAGGCGGGAATTGAACCCGGGTCTCTGGCGCTGTGAGGCAGCAGTGCTAACCACTCTGCCACCGTGCCGCCCAAATATGAGAATGTTAGTGAGGTAGGAGGGAGAACTCCCATCCACTGACACACTTCCAGCGTGCCTCACTGCTGTCAAAGTGGTCGAGTAATTCAAGAAGCCTGGCATGAGGCCTCGCTCTAGAACCTTTCAAAGGCTGGCCACATGGTCCAGAGGGCTCAATGGATGCTTGTGGGGGTCTGGCCCACGTTGCAAGTTCCTTCCTGCAAGACCCCCTGTGGGGGTCTGTGTTGTGCCAGGCATCCTGAGGCCATCCCTTCACTGATTTGATCTAACTCATCTTCAATGTGCAGTGAGTGATCAGCAGAGGCCAGAAGCCCTCACACACGAGCTCTGATATCTTTTCTGGTTTCTTTCTGACCAAACCCAATTCTTGTGCACCTTTGATCAGCCTTCAAACCAGGCTCGACTCACCCCAGGGATCTGACAATGCATACAAGGTAATCCATTATGCCACTAGATGGCTTTCCAGTTGTTATTAGCTTTCTGTACTTGCAGATTTCATTGAAAGAGAGATACCTGCATTAGTACAGTACCTTTCACAACCACTGGTTGTCCCAATCAGCTGTGTTTCTTTGAGGGTATTTGCAATGAAGGAAACATTGCAAATCACAGAGCAACCTCCCAGATGCTGACAAGGTAATCTCTTTGAATTAGTTGAGGGATAAATTCTGGCCAGGACACTGGAGAATTCCCAGCTGCTCTTTAATAGTAAAATGGTGTCTTTCATGTCCATCCAACAAAGCAAATGGGATTCTGGTGTGGCCTTTCATTCTGAAGGCCTCCCACCTGTGTAGGTTTCACTCAGGATTGCCTTTGGAATGTCAGTTTGGATATTCTGTTTGGGTTTCTGACATGGGGCATCCTGCTGATTCCTGGGCGGCGGGGGGCAAGGTTATCAGCGGGGCCCAGGAGACAGCTGTGGGTTCCAGTTCCAACTGGTCAGTGGCTCATACCCTTAGCTCTGAGTCAAGCAGTAATTCTAGGCTGGCCCTTTGCAGTTCTGAGGATGTACTGTGTTGTCAGAAATGGCACCCTTTGAGGGAAACGTTAAATCAAAGACTCTGTTGGCTGTGAAGATCATACATGTCCCTCACAACCTGTGGCACAAGGCGGCAATTTCCCTCGTGACCCAGGTCAACATTCCCCTCAGCCGGCACCACAAAAATTGTTCAGGTGCCCATTAATCTGGTAAATTCCAGTGAATGCCTTGCTATTGGCAAAATGGCTGCTGTGATTACACTTTTAACCGTACCATAAGCGCACAAGGCAACGCATTATGAGCGATGCACTGCAGCAACATGAGCGAGCTGGTGAGATGCTATATTATTGCCATTCTTCTATCCATACAAATCAGTCTCTTGTATTGATAAGACTATTATCTCTAGGCTAACTGACACTGGCCAGGAAATTGCATAGGGGCCTTTTTTAAAAAAACAGGAAAAGAAATTATTTTTTTTAAAATGGGGCCAATAATTTTACAACTTACCATTAATGACCCAGATGCCTTGGGAATCAATTCAGAGGAAATATTACTGCAAAAGAACATTAAAAACAGCATTCACGGCATGATCAAATTGCTGCAAAGGAGTATTTACAAATGTGGAAATTAGAGGAGAGTTAAGCCACCACATTTCTGTTTTCCAATAGGAAATTTAATGGAAATAAAATATCGGCAAAGATGTAGAGCAAGCTGCCCCATTGGTTTTAACTTACACTTCAGATCCACCCTCTACCCTGAGGACTCTATCGCCAGGTATCATAACTATGGAAGTGCCCGCTTCAACTCTCTCCTAAAAACAATTGTTGAGTGGATGACGATGTTATCACGGGAATTTGGAACTGACTTTTACCCTCGCAGTCATGTAACTATTGGCACTTGACCCACTTGTTGCTGACTCGAGTGGAAAGCGAATCAGCCATTGCACACTGTGTAAAGCCACAGCTGCTGAACACTGATATGAACTCAGCTACAAAACATTAACGGCAGACAACCCAATCTGAAGAGCCCAGAGCGACTATTAAAACTGAAAAAAAAAATGCACTGCTACCATGGCATCAGATTACAAAGCGAAAACATTTCTGCATCAATGCTGAAATCCACATAGTGTGAGGTGCACATAGTGAGATTCTCACTTCACTATCCTGTAAGGCAATACAGTTTTCCTCATAATCCCAAACGTTATGAAAGGGAGATAATTGCAAAAATGCTGTCGTCTCTCGCCTTTGTTACTGTGTAGTTTTATGTTAAACAAGTAGTGAATTAATCTTGGATACGGCACTCCCCCTGCTGTGACATCATGGCTCTGCTCCACTAATACCGTGGAATGAAAGGAAGACAGACGTTGCATTTGCATAGCACCTTTCACAAGCCGAAGGTATGCTGAAATGCTTTCGAGACAATTAAGTACTTCTGAAGTGTAGCCACTATTTTAATGCAGAAAGCACGGCAGTCAATTTGCTTGCAAGTAGTTCTCGCAAACAGCATTGTCCTGATCATCTGTTTTAATTAAGGAATAAAGAATTAAAGTTCTTGAACATAGTACTATGGGCTCTTTCACGCGCATCTTGTTTACAACCAGATGAGAGGGTCAGAGTTCCCCTCTTTTTTAACCCCCTCCCAGTCAATCGCAACAAATAATTGACAGATCTGAGGATGGGTCACTACTCTCAAAATGTTAACTCTGATTTCTCTCCACAAATACTACCAGACCTGCTGAGCTTTTCCAGCAATTTCTGCTTTTGTTCCTGATTTCCATAATCTACAGTTCTATCGATTTTAAATATTTTTTCTTTTTTTTGTGCCTCTTCCTCACAGTTCAATTACACTCAGTTAACCAGATGAAAAATGAAGGAGAACCAATTCCATGGTTTTCTTGAATGAAAGAGAGTGGACAAGCACTGGTAGTAGAGTCATAAAGTCGTAGAGATGTACAGCATGGAAACAGACCCTTCGGTCCAACCTGTCCATGCCGACCAGATATCCCAACCTAATCTAGTCCCACCTGCCAGCACCCGGCCCATATCCCTCCAAACCCTTCCTATTCATATACCCATCCAAATGCCTTTTAAATGTTACAGTTGTACCAGCCTCCACCACATTCTCTCGCAGCTCATTCCATACATGCACCACCCTCTGTGTGAAAATGTTGCACCTTAGATCTCTTTTATATCTTTCCCCTCTCACCCTAAACCTATGCCCTCTAGTTCTGGACCCGCCACCCCAGGGAAAAGACATTGTCTATTTATCCTATCCTTGCCCCTCATAATTTTGTAAACCTCTATAAGGTCACCCCTCAGCCTCCGATGCTCCAGGGAAAACAGCCCCAGCCTATTCAGCCTCTCCCCATAGCTCAAATCCTCCAACCCTGGCAACATCCTTGTAAATCTTTTCTGAACCCTTGCAAGTTACACAACATCTTTCCGATATGAAGGAGACCAGAATTGCAGGCAATTTTCCAACAGTGGCCTAACCAATGCATTGTATGGCCGCAACATGACCTCCCAACTCCTGTACTCAATACTCTGACCAATAAAGGAAAGCATACCAAATGCCTTCTTCACTATCCTATCTACCTGTGACTCCACTTTCAAGGAGCTATGAACCTGCACTCCAAGGTCTCTTTGTTCAGCCACACTCTCTAGGACCTTACCATTAAGTGTATAAGTCCTGCTAAGATTTGCTTTCCCAAAATGCAGCACCTCGCATTTATCTGAGTTAAACTCCATCAGCCACTGGAAAAGGGAAGGGGTGGGGAAAATAGTGTCTAATACACACAGGTATAATAAAATAAAACATAACTACAGGTCTCAAGGGTCCCTTGGGTTGCAATAATTAAAAAAATCCTGAAATATACTATTTAGCTGCTGTCTTGGTTTCTCCGTAATGGCAAAGTTGCAGATGCCTGGAGTTCTTTGTGAATGGTGCTTGCTGTTTCAAGTTGTTTTTGACCCAGATACTGGTTTCCGAATGTAGGTTTGAGACAAAGACAGAGAAGCACAGAATCATTGAATTATTACAGTCCAGAATGAAGCCATTTGACCCATCATGCCCCTGCAGTGGTGTTTCAAATCAACATCATTAACTACTGCCAATCTTCTGCCTTTTCCCCATACTCTTCCACACTATTTCTATCCAAATAAACTCTCAATACCCTCATGAATGCCTCAATGAATCTGCCTCCACCACAATCCCAAGCAGTGCATTCTACGCTCAGACGGTAATCTTGAGTCAAAGGGTTAGCATTCTTGCTAGCTAGGTAAAAGGTTTTTACCTTCTTGCTAGCGAGCCAGAGATTGAGAGTTCAATCCCCACACTAGAACCTGTGTGCTAAATCTAGGCGGACACCCCAATTTTTCAGGGGTGCTGTCGTAGGTGTGTAACACACCAATAAATTTAGAGCCCATCTGCTCTCTCCATATCCCATGCGCTATTTCAAAAGAAAAAGAGCTGTGTGAAAGTATTATTGCCCACAACGCCCTCACTTTGTTTGTACATCATTTTAAATCTCTACCACATTGTTTTCATCCCCATCTACCCTGACCAGCCAGTTCATGATTTTGAAAACCTCGATCAAATTTCCTCTCTGCCTTCTTCTAACCTCGGAGAACAGTCCCAATTTCTTCAATCTATCCTCATAGGCTTTTCATTCCTGAAACCATTCTTGTAAGTGAGAGAGTGAGAGAGCGAGAGGGCGAGAGAGACAGGGAGACTAAGTGTCTTCTTATTCTCACTTACGTATCCATTTGCCCTTGTCTCTGCTGTTGATGTACTTGTATATTCCAGAGTTCTCAATGTTTTTCTTCAGACTAAACACTGTTGAGATAAGCTTGCACCTCTAAACTGTGAAACTTCCATGCCAGTGTGAGTTAAACAAATGATGTGAATTTCTTGATGCATCACTGAGTTTCAGGCCCTTTTCATCAAAATAGTCATCCCAATGCTGCCAGTATCATGTGGATTACCTAGACTTGGCAGCAGACCACAGCAGGTCATTGTTTTTCCTCAATCTTTAAGACCATTTTCAGTGCATGACTATCTCAGATATTAGAATTAGCTGATGAACATTGAGTGCCGAACCAGAGGACACAGCTTAAAAATACGGGGTAGACCATTTAGGACAGAGATGAGGAGAAACTTCTTCACCCAGAGAGTGGTGGCTGTGTGGAATGCTTTGCCCCAGAGGGCAGTGGAGGCCCAGTCTCTGGATTCATTTAAGAAAGAGTTGGATAGAGCTCTCAAGGATAGTGGAATCAAGGGTTATGGAGATAAGGCAGGAACAGGATACTGATTAAGGATGATCAGCCATGATCATATTGAATGGTGGTGCAGGCTCGAAGGGCAGAATGGCCTACTCCTGCACCTATTGTCTATTGTCTATCAACAGTTCATTTTGACTGTAACCCTGAGCAGGCTATAAAGAGTTTGGTTTAAAACTGCATTCAGGGCTGAGAAGCTGGAGTTAACCTCACGGCCAGGTTAACCCCTGTCTGCACTGTGCCCATTGATGGTCCAATGCCAAACAGCAGGTCCAGTTAACCCTTGAATGGTGGAGTACAGGTGGTGTAGAGGGGGCAATTTTCTCTAACACTTTGGGCAGATTTTCCTGTTCCTGGAATTGTGTGCTCTTGCTGATAACTCTTTGAACTCAGGTTGGCCTAATCTGGGAGATATCGAGTGGACACTGTAAAGCTACTGTAACTCAGAGGGTTAGCACTATTGCTGGTGAGCCAGCAGATTGTGGGTTTAATCCCCACATTAGTGTGGGTTCTAGTGTGGGGACTGAACCCACAATCTGCTAGCAGGTGAGCTGTGGCAGGTGTGGAAGATGCAACAATAAAGTCAGGGCCCTATCTGTATTCCAGTGCACCACTTCTCAAGAAAAGCTACCAGGGATTTTCTCTCCCATTTACTGGCCAAAAAGTTAAAATAAAGTTCATTGGCACATTGTTTTATGGGAGCTTGCTGTGCACAAATTGGCTGCCATTTTCTACATTACATCAGTGACTGCACTTGATTGGTTATAAGAGACATCCTGAGGTGGAGGAATGTGTTAACCAAATGCGAGTCTTTCTGTCGGTAGGAAGTGGGGACCATGAGGTAGTCTGCTATGTTTGGCACCTGGTTGTAGGGTCCAGAAAAGCTGTTAATCTGTTAATTCTCTTTCCCAGCAATTTCTGTTTTGTTTCTGATTTACAGCATTCACAGTTCTTTCTGGTTTTACTTAATCTGTGTTAATTCTGCTCAATTACACATAGGCAGAGGGCATCAATTCTCTTGACCAGAAATAAAGAATCACTCACTGAAACTGGGAGTAGTTGAGTTTGGGAGTTGTATGCTTGTGATGTTCCCCTCTATAAATGATTGTTAGATTGAATAAAGATTGGTTCCAGTATCATCCTTCAATGGCTCTGGCATATAATAATACTCTTTACTCTAATCCCTGAGGACAGCGTAAGGCAAAATGAGCTGAGAGGTTTAAAGGTAAAGTAGAACTGTAATTGAAACATCTTATAGGTTTTTTTTGTTGGATCTTGCTCTTCATCCCTGGAGCTGAAAATAATACTCATATTTCTGCATTTACTGCATATATGGACAAAGGAACAGCATGTATGTTTAACTGCAGATGGAGACATACAGTCAAAAATAACAAAATATGTAATTAAGGAAGGAATGCTACCATAACTGACTTCCCAGACCAGCCAGTGAACAATTAGGATTGGTTCCTTGCTGTACATTAGTGGCTACTCAAGCAGTGAGTGATCAAAGTTATATAAAGAATGTAGCAGACAAATCAATCCATAAAAAGCTCAAGATTAACTGCAAACCCTCCCACACCAGGATTCTTATAGGCTGTGATAACCACTGGGTCTCATTAGAAAAACATCCATTACTGCACAGCCCAATGCCTTCGGGTCATATAAACGATGATAACGCTGCTTGGAACGCAACTAAAACAGGCAGTAGGAACAAAAGCAGGAAAGAAACTTTGTGGATAAAATTAGACTAAAATTAATCAGGGTGAACTAGACTGAGCAAGCATATCACCACCTTGATACGGACAACTTTCACCAAATATCAAGGAAGAATTCTGTTTTTTATTCATTTACTGTAAACACAAAGGGGATCATTTAATTGGTTATGGTGTGGAGCTGACGGGCAGAATCCTATAAATGCTGAAGATAGGGCTGATCATTCATTCAGACCATATGGTAAATCTCCCTGTTGTTGTGGCATGGTTTAAAGTCAGAAATTAGGTTTATTCTCATTTGTTATCTCAAACTTTTGATTGATGTCATGATTTGAAATGATATATTGACTAATTTTCAGTGTGGAGTGGATTTCTATAACCCATTACAAATATAAGCCAACATAGTATAAACCCAATAGATTGGTACCTGGGAAGCCATCACCTTGGTTTGATGAGTTAATCTGTGCTTACATCAATCCATGGTTTTATCTTTATGTCAAACCCTTGTTGTACTTTTCCTGTTTATTATATCTTTGGTACATTTCTCTCACATCATTAATATTCCTTAAAACATTGCCAGGTATATTCTATCCTCCAGTCCTGACTTTTAGCTCCATACATCACTCCTGGGTTGCACATTGTTTGTTGAGTTATTCCATTTTTATAATTATATAACTCTTCATTAAGTCTGGGTTTTATATGCATAATATATATCATACGGCAGAACAGATTCATGGCCAACTCTTGAAACAAAACTATCAGTTCGTACCTGGGTTATAATATTGTCTTGCGATACACATTAGTTGTGTTATTCCTAAATGATACATTGTTCTTATCAATCAAAAGTGTATCTAATCCTTTGTTCCTGTGTTCATGATTTCCACAGGCTGAATATTAAGTCTCACTCCCCAAACTATTGTGCTTGAAGACAAGTGGGGGTGGGGGAGGGGGGGGGGTGGAATACAACATAAAGCAGGTGATGAGCTGCCTTTCTGTCTAGCCATTGTTACCGAGGGTGGGGTTAGGGTTGGATGTAAAAACAATGACTGCAGATGCTGGAAACCAGATTCTGGATCAGTGGTGCTGGAAGTGCACAGCAATTCAGACAGCATCTCCTCGGATGCTGCCTGAATTGCTGTGCTCTTCCAGCACCACTGATCCAGAATTAGGGTTGGATGTGGCAGGTCAGGAAGCAGGTAGCTCACCAGCTTGGAGCCTATTGAGGCAATAAAGAAGACATTTGAGGCTCTCAATCTGCTTCTACTGCCCTATTATTTTGGGGCAGAGGAAGGTGGACTAGCCAACAACTCTGATAGCCTGGTCTAAAGGTGGGCTGCAAGGAAGTGGTACCTCCTTTGAGGGGTCTGCTCTGTCCATTAGGATATCTCTCAATGCCATACCCCCCTTAATGCCTCCTTCCCAGTCTCTCTGTCATGACCCACAAACCCCTCACTCCCACAACTCTATTCAATGTTGTCAGGAAACTCTGCTTGCCCCTAATGCACTGCTATGCGCCAGCACTGTGAGGCCATTCTGGCTGTTTCCTTGCACCAAAGCATAAAGGCATGGTACTATCAGACTTCCAACTCACCCATAAAAGCCATCCCAATATGTCATTCCTGGTTTTCTGTTACTCTCATCTTATACATTCCTTGCCACAATCTTGGAGTTATTTATTCTGTGTATCCCTCATGCCACATCTCAGTTGATAGATTTTGCATGGCATCCCTCATATTGTCCATCTTCTGATTGCAATTACAATCACTATTCAGACCCTTCATCTCAGTCACTAATAATGATTTGGAGATGCCGGTGTTGGACTGGGGTGTACAAAATTAAAAATCACACAACACCAGGTTATAGTCCAACAGGTTTAATTGGAAGTGCTAGCTTTTGGAGCACTGCTCCTTGATCATGTGGTTGTGGAGAATAAGATCGTATGACACAGAAGTTATAGCAAATGTTTACAGTGTGGTGTAACTGAAATTATATATTGAAAAAGACCTGGATTGTTTGTTAAGTCTCTCATGTTTTGGAATGAGCATGTTGGTTTCAGTTCTTTCATATGTAAATCACAGACCATTTAAAAGTTACAATCTCAAGTGAACTTTAACAATTGGTGTCATGTCGGCCCAGATAATGCATTGAAGGTGTGAGCTGCCCTGTGTGAGACTGTCTGTGCCACAATGGTCAGACTGATTCTAATCTAAAAAACAGATTTACAGATTCTTACATGGATTCATGCAGTTTTTGAGCAAAGTAAAATGTAATTCTGCAAATACAAATTCACCCCACAAACGTATATGTGTATGTGTGTGTGTGAATGAGTGTAAAGGGGTAAAAGTCTGTGAGAGGGTGCATGTGTGAGTGTGGGAATGTATGTGTGAGCGTATGACAGAGGGTCTGTATGAGTGTATGGGTCTGTAGGATAATGTGTGTATCTGTAAGAGTGTGTGTGTGTAGGTGTGTGTGTGAGTAGGTGTGTCTGAGTGTGTGTACATGTAGGAGCGTTTGTGTGCATCTGTCTGCGTGTGTGTGTGTGTGTAGTGCAATGGGGTCACCTGTAGTGTGACATGAACCCACAGTCCCAGTTGAGGCCATCAATATGGGTTCAGTACCTATGGGGATGGCCTCAATCGGGACCTTGGGTTCATGTCACACTACAGGTGACCCCTTTGTACGATACACACATACAGACAGAAGCACAGACACAGACAGTTACATCACATTGTAAACTTCTGCTATAAATTCTGTGTTTTACAATCTTATTCTCCACAATCACCTGATGAATGAGCAGCGCTCCGAAAGCTAGTGCTTCCAAACAAACCCGTTGGACTATAACTTGGTGTTGTGTATTTTTTAACTTTGTCCACCCCAGTCCAACACCGGCGTCTCCAAACCGATTGTTAAAGTTCACTTGAGAATGTAACTTTTAAAAGTTCTGTGATTTACATATGAAAGAACTGAAACCAACATTATCATTCTAAAAGATGAGAGGTTTAACAAACAATCCAGGTCTTTTTCAATATATAATTTCAGATACATCACACTGCAAACTTTGTCTATAAATTCTGCGTCTTATGAACTTATTCTCCACAACCACCTGATGAAGGAGACACACTCCGACAGCTAGTGCTTCCAAATAAACCTGTTGGAATGAAACCTGGTGTTGTGTGATTTTTAACTCAATCACTAACACAGATTGTAAATAGCTGAGCCCTAGCACTAACCTTTAAGGAACTCCACTATTGACAACCTGCCAATCGGAAAACAAACTGTTTCATCCCATTCTGTTTGCTAGGCTTTAACCAGTCACCTATTCATGTTAATCTTTGTCCCTAATCCATTGAGATTTTATTTTGTGCACCAACCTTTCACATAACACTGTGTCAAATGTCTTTGAAATCCCGATATATTACATCAACTGGTTCCTCTTTCTGTGCTTGTCATGTCCTTAAAATGTCTGATAAATTTGTTAACTACAACTTCCTTTCATAAAACCATGTTGACTCTTCCTGATCAAATTATGATTTTCCAGGTGTCCTCTACCACTTCCTTAATAATGGATTCCAAAACTTTCCTGATGATGGATGTCAGATTAGGCTACAACTCTGTGTTTTCTTTCTCCCTCCTTTCTAAACAGCACGACCACAATTGTTACTTCCAAACCATTGTACCATTTCAGATCGCAGAATTCTGAAGATCATAATGAATGCATTCCCAACCTCTGCAGTCCTCTCCCTCACAACATTAGGACCTAGCCCATTAAATCTGAGAGATTTCAATCTCATTAATATTTCCAGTACTTTCTCTTTGTTGATACTAATGAACTTATCTCTTTCATATTGCCATCATGTCTGCAACGTTTTTCTTGTCGTCTGTTGTGAGAGTCTCAAGATTTATTTAAATATTCCCTTATTGCCCATTGCAATTTCTCCTGTTTTATCTCTAAAGGTTCCAGATTTGCTTTAAACACTCTTTTTTACATTTTATAAAAGCTCTTACAATCTGCTTTTATATTCCTGACCAATTTAATCTCATCAAATTCAATGGGTGGCACAGTGGCTCAGTGGTTAGCACTGCTGCTTCATGGTGCCAGGGATCCAGATTCAATTCCAGCCTGGGGGAACTGTCTGTGTGGAGTTTGCTCATTCTCCCCGTGTCTGCACGGGTTTCCTCCGGGCGCTACAATTTCCTCCCACAGTTTAAAGATGTGAAGGTTGCATGGAATGGCTATACTAAATTGCCCATAGTGTGTAGGTTAGGTGGATTAGTCATGCTAAATTGCCCATAGTTTGCAGGCTAGATGGATTTGCCATAGGGAATGCAGGGTTACAGGGATAAGGTAGGAAGTGTGTCTGGTGGGGTGTTCTTCTGAGGGTTTGTATGGACATGATGGGCTGAATGGCCTGCTTTCACACTGTAGGAATAATTCTATTTTTCTCCCTTTCTCAATTCTTTGATAATCTCTCTTAATCCTTCAGTTTGCTATTTATCTTGGCAATATAATAAAAACATTCTTTATGCTAATATTACCTTTAAGGTTTTCAGTGAACCATGGATGGATAACATTTCCTGTGGAGCTTTATTTCTGAATGGAGTGTAGACTTGATGGAAACTTTCTTTAAAAATCCATCATGTCTTTTTTTTGATTAACAAGTGCCAAATTTTTAAAATTGCATCTGTCTCAGTCATCTCACCCATCCCACCTACTAAGTTGACTTCATTTAAGTTCAATATGCTTGTATATCACTCTGAAACTCAATGCAAAATCCTATCATGTTATGATCACTCTTTCCAGGAGATTTACTACCAGGAGATCACTAATAACTCTGTCTCATTACAATATAAAATCTGAAATAGCTCCTTGTCTAGTTGGTTTCATTTAAAAAATGCATCTAGTGCATTCTATGAACTTGCCCTCCAGGGTATTTATCCCAATTTGATTTTCCGCCAGCTAACTGGAAAGTTAAAGACCCCAGAAGCATTGCTTTGACCATGTTTCCAAGCACCACTCTTTTCTCGATTAATAACCTGTCTCAAATCAGAGAATTTCTATAGCAGAGATGAGGGCTATTTAACTCCCCTGTCTGGTTTAGCTTTCTGGGGGTGTAATTTACCCAGTGTCACTCCCTCACCTTCTATCGTTACACTGCATATTCATCCATTTCAGAAAGCCATCTAATTCCTTCTTGGGGTGGCACAGTGGCTCAGTGGTTAGCCCTGCTGCCTCACAGCACCAGAGTCCCGGGTTCAATTCTAGCTTCGGGCGACTATCTGTATGGAGTTTGCACATTCTCCCCATGTCTGTGTGGGTTTCCTCCGGGTGCTCCAGTTTCCTCCCACAGTCCAAAGATGTGCAGGTCAGGTGAATTGGCCATGTTAAATTGCCCATAGTGTTAGGTGCACTAGTCAGAGGGAAGTGGGTCTGGGTGGGTTACTCTTCGGAGGGTCAGTGTGGACTGGTTGGGTAGAAGGGCCTGTTTCCACACTGTAGGGAATCTAATCTAATCTGGTAGGCTCAACTGAATCTGCCTCATCATACTACCAGAGAACGTATTCCAGATCCTAACCACTCATGATATGAAAATGTTTCTCCTCATTGTTGCCATTGCTTCTATTGTCTTAATTCTGTGTCCTCTGTTTCTCGAAGCTTCCACTAATGGGAATTAGTGGGGTGGATGTTTTGACATTGCCAGCTTTTTGACTGTGTGATGGATAATGAAGCTATAGGCTGTGGGAAACATAGAAAAAAGAGCAGACAGAGGTCATTCGGCCCTTCGAGCTGCTCCTCCAATCAATATGCTCATAAGAATAAAAAAAACATAAAGACGAGGGAACAGAAGTCAGCAATTCAGCCCCTCAAATCTGTTCCACGATTTAATACAATCATAGCTGATCTCACTTTGACCTCAGCTCCAATTTCCTAAACATTCCCTCTAATTCTTTAACCCATTACTAATTTAGAAAATTGTATATCTTCTTAAATTTATTAAGTGTCCTTCATCCATCTATCATGCTCAGGGGTTGTTATAGTCATAGAATCATAGAATTCCTACAGTGTGGAAACAGCTCCTTCAGCCCACCAAGTCCATACCAACCCTCCAAACAGTAACCCACCCAGACCCATTCCCCTACTGTCCTATATTTACTCCAGACTAATGCACCTAACCTACACATCGCTGAATGGCCAATTCATCTAACCTGCACACATTTGGATTATGCGAAGAAACCAGAGCACCCAGAGGAAACCCACACAGGGGAGACACGGGGAGAATGTGCAAACTCCACACGGACAGTCTCCCGAGATTGGAATCGAACCCGGGTCCCTGGTGCAGCGAGGCAGCTATGCTAACCACTGAGCCACCGTGCTGCCCTTAGTTGTAGTGATTGGAATGAGGTCAGCCTGGTGACCTCAGAGAAAACGAGCTCCCTCACCGGGGCTATTAACCTGGTCCAATCAGGGAGCCCTGGTTAACTGATCTAAACAGGAGTGTCAGGGCTTTTGTTCACTCTACTGACCGGCCCTCTGCTAGCTGGGTCAGTGTCATGTACTATGTACATGTAAATAAATGATGACTTGGTGACAGGATACCTCTTTTTTAAAATCTGCTATCCCTCATCCTAAAACTATGATCTCTTGTTCTAGATTACTCCACAAGGGGAAACATCCTCTCAATGTCTAATGCCTGACACACCGTCTCAATTCAATATTCCTGCTTTCTCCATGTAACCCTTAATACCTAAAAATTTATCAATCTCTTTTTTGAATAATCTCAGTGACCTGGCCTCTGCAGCTTACTGTGGTAGCAAATTCCTCTCAGTGAAAAAAAATGTTTCCTCATCTCAGTCCTAAATGGTCTCCTTGATATCCCAAGACTGTGCCCCCATTTCAAATTCCCCAATCAGGGAAACATCCTCCCTGCAACTAGTCTGTCCTGCTCTGCTTGAATTTTATATATTTCAAACAGATTCATTCTCAATCTTCTAAACTTCAGGGAATACAAGCCCAATAGAATCAATTTCTCCCCATAGAACAATCCTGCCAGCATCAGTTGAGTGAATTTTCACTGCACTCTCTGTATGATGAACAGATCATCCCAGAGGCAGGGAGATGAAAACTGCACACAATATTCCAGACGTGGTCTCACCAAGATCCTGTATAACTGCAGGAAGATATCCAGACCACTGAACTCAAATCCTCATGCAGGGAAGTCCAATATACTATTTGGCTTCCCAATTGCTTGTTACAACTACATGTCTACTCTCATTGACTGGTCCATAAGGACATCCTTTGTACATTCACATTTTCCAGTATATCATCATTTATTAGTACTCTGCCCTTCTGCTTTCTTTTTACACCAAACAGTATAACTTACATTTATCCACATTATATCAATGGACTTCTCCATTGGTGGGAATAGTAACAAACAGTGTCCAATCCAAAGAAGTGCAAGTAATGCATTGGGGGAACTGGCACAAAGGTAGAAGACAGAGGGTGGTGACGGAGGGTTGTTTTTCTGACTGGAGGCCTGTGACGAGTGGTGTGACACAAGGATTGGTGCTGGGTCCATTACTTTTTGTCATTTATATAAATGATTTGGATATGAACATAGGAGGTATAGTTAGTAAGTTTGCAGATGACACCAAAATTGGAGGAGTAGTGGACAGTGAAGAAGGTTACCTCAGATTACAACGGGATCTTGATCAGATGAGCCAATGGACTGAGAAGTGGCAGATGGAGTTTCATTTAGATAAATGGGAGGTGCTGCATTTTGGGAAAGTAAATCAGAGCAGGACTTATACACTTAATGGTAAGGTCCTAGGGAGTGTTGCTGAAGAAAGAAATCTTGGAGTGCAGGTTCATAGCTCCTTGAAAGTAGAGTCACAGGTAGATAGAATAGTGAAGAAGGCGTTTAATATGTTTTCCTTTATTGGTCAGAGCACTGCGTATAGGAGTTGGAGGGTCATGTTGCATCTGTACAGGATGTTGATTAGGCCACTTTTGGAATATTGCATGCAATTCTGGTCTCCTTCCTATCGGAATGACGATGTGAAACTTGAAAGGGTTCAGAAAAGATTTACAAGGATGTTGCCAGGGTTGGAGGAATTGAGCTGTCGGGAGAGGTTGAAAGGCTGGGGCTGTTTTCCCTGGAGCGTCAGAGGCTGAGGGTGACCTCATTGAGGTTTATAAAATGATGTAGGGCATGGACAGAATATATAGACAAAGTCTTTTCCCTGGGGTGGGGGAGTCCAGAACTGAAGGACATTGTTTTAGGTGAGAGGAGAAAGATATAAAAGGGGAAACTTTTTAATGGTGCATGATTTACTGCTCCTCGGATGCTGCCTGAACTTCTGTGCTCTTCCAGCACCACTAATCCAGAAACTGGTTTCCAACATCTGCAGTCATTGTTTTTACCATGTATGGAATGAGCTGCCAGAGGAAGTGGTGGAGGCTGGTACAATTGCAACATTTAAAAGGCATCTGGATGGGTATATGAATAGCAAGGGTTTAGCGGGATATGGGGCAAGTGCTGGCCAATAAGACTAGATTAGGTTGGGACATCTAGTTGGCATCGAGTAGTTGGACTGAAGGGTCTGTTTCCGTGCTGTACATCTCCATGACTCTTTAAGGGAGTACAAAACAAATTATAGCACACTGAGAAATGTAGAGGACAGAAGTCAGAACGTATGACCACGGATCCCTAAAACAAGGGGTAGGAGGTTTCGAAGAATTTTGATAGGAAATTCATTCCACTTTGATTAGATTTGATTAAATTACATTACATTACAGTGTGGAAACAGGCCCTTCGGCCCAACAAGTCCACACCGACCCGCTGAAGCGCAACCCACCCAAACCCCTACATTTACCCCTTACCTAATACTACGGGCAATTTAGCATGGCCAATTCACCTGACCTGCACATCTTTGGACTGTGGGAGGAAACCGGAGCACCCGGAGGGAACCCACGCAGACACGGGGAGAACATGCAAACTCCACACAGTCAGTCGTCTGAGAAAGGGGATATCTGGAACTTCCTTCTAAAAAGCAAACCCCCTCACATTTAAAAAATACTCAGAGACGTACCTGAAATTGTGTTAATGTACAAGGTTTGAAAAATGTGGTGCTGGAAAAACACAGCAGGCCAGGCAGCATCCGAGGAGTAGGAGAATCGACGTTTCAGGATAAGCCCTTCTCTCCTGCTCCTCCGATGCTGCCTAGCCTGCTGTGTTTTCCAGCACCACATTTATCTACTCTGGTCTCCTGCATCTGCAGTCCTCACTTTCTCCTCCTTAATGTACAAGGTTCCAGATTCACAATCAATAGTGCAGTTGGGCTGGATAGCTGTTTGGTAGCCAGTGCAGAAATGATGGACCAAATGGCTTCATCGCATGCTATAAGTTTCCAAGATTTTTACATTTCTTTTGTGGATAAGATAAACTCAGTTCATGAAAGAAGAAAGAGTATACCATAAAAACTACCTATAAAGGTTGAGGAATTTTCAAACCAGACTTGTTTTCTAAAGTACCACCTAGAACTTTGGTTTCAATTCGCGCTCATTTCTCCAGTGCTTCAGGTTTTGATAGCTGCTTGTTTTGTAACAGGAGCCTGTTGTATAGATATCAACGTGATGGCCCTGTTTCTGAGAGCTGGATGAACCCACAGGCAATTCATAAATAAAAGGAAAGTGAATGAGTCAATGTGGTGCAGTGCGTTCTGTTGCCTGGCCCTGCATATCCACTGAAAGCCATTGTAAATAAATCATTCATTATTTAACCGCTGATTTCTCGCAGTTGAAAGTAAACTTTGACACTAGCGTTACTTTTAAATATTAACAACAGAGTGGCTTACTGCCTGTGGATTGTGCGCGTGAGTTAGATTCAGCAGATGACCGTCCTGTAAAACATTAGGTCAGATGATGTGAACAGCACAAGGAAGGGGATAGCCTAAACATTTCGCCATGTATCAGAACAGCTGTGAATGAGACAATTAACAGCCCCTTCCTTCATCAAGTGGTGGAAACGAGTTGGAGGAAAAGCTAATGAGGGGGACGAAAACAACGTTTAGCAACAGGCTCGAAAGCCAGAAGAGGTACAAGACACAGACACTACGCCATTGTCCTCATTGTGTATACGTTACTGAAAACACACAGCCAGGAAGCACAATGTGGCGTATTCTTTGTGCTAACAGGGACTACAATCATCCTCACACAGAGAGAGAGAGAGAGAGTGAAATGACAGTGGCAGGGGTCTGCACCTGCTATAAAATAACCCACAGAAAATACCACAGGAGAAAAACAAGGGAGTTGCACTGTTCATTGTATTCCACATGACTAACTTAGAAAAGATTCTTACCAAAATGAAAATCAATCCTTGTTCGATTGGTTTACTCATAACGGTACACGTAATAAAACAACAGCAATGACACAACAGAAGCAAACTGTCACCTTTTCAAAAGAGACCTTTTTAACTGAACATTTTTCCAGCATTTAAAAAAGACGCTTGATGTGGTGTGTGACTGTTATCAGTGAACAAAGTTCCCTATCCTAGCTCTCTTTTACTGATTAACCTTAACCAAAGAGACAGGAATTTCATGCAAGCTGCGCACCGCTGGGTTTACAATTTGTGGCTGCTAGCAAGGTAGCTGAGGTGAATCATTTCTTTTAAAGTCATAGAGTCATCCAGCATGGAAACAGACCCTTCCGTCCAACCAGTCTGTGCTGACCATTATCCCAAACTAAACTAGTCCCACCTGCCTGCGCTTCGGCACATATCCTTCCAAACAATTTTTATTCATGTACTTATTCAAATGTCTTTTAAATATTATAACTGTAGCAGCATCTGCCACTTCCTCTGGAAGTTTATTCCACACAGGAACCACTCTAGTTTAAATTTCTCTTTCTACTTCCGGCAAGGTGCCTTATTGTGGGTCCCTGAGCACGTGCAATAGGGGCTGTTGAGGAAGAAGGTCTGTCACTGAGCTACTTCACCGGAAACCATGAAGATTAGCTGTAGAACAGCTCCTCTCTGGCAGTGAAACAGGCAAAGGTCACCATCGGCACAGAGCATTCTGATGTTACCCCTTACCGATTTGCCAAGCTCCTTAAAGGTGAATCCCTAATTAACCTGCTATGCAGATTCTAGCCATTAACTACATAATGAATTGGTCAAGTTTTGAACAGTTCATTACACTACCACAAGTGTAGCTAAATAGCCACAAATTACAGGCAACCCTCTGTGTTGCTTACTTTCACTTGAAAGTTGACACAAGGGCTCTTGTGGTGCAGTGACAATCTCCCAATCTATAAGTCGAGTCTACCTGAGTTCAAGTCCCACCTGGTTTAACATCCCTGAACAGGCCCATCCAAAAATAACATGCTAAAATGAAGGAAAAGCTTGCATTTCTGGAGTGCCTTTTGACAATATCAGGATATTCCCAAAGTACCTTACAGCTAATCAAATGATTCTAGGATGTCTTTCATTGGTGTCGTACAAAAACTAAAGCAGCCAATTTGCACACAGCAAGATCCTACACACATCAATGGCATAATGACCAGAGAATTAGCTTTGGTGACTACTGATTGAGGGATAAATATTGGTCAGAGGACAGTGAGAAGCATTTCACTGTTTTTTTATGGAGGTACACAGCGCAGAAACAAACCCTTCGGTCCAACCAGTCTATGCCGACCATAATCCCAAACTAAACTAGTCCCACATGCCTGCTCTTGGCCCATATCATTCCAAACCTTTCCTATTCACGTATCCATCAAAATGTCTTATAAACTTTCTAATTGTACTCACATCCACCACTTCCTCAGGAAGTTCATTCCACACGCAAGCCACTTTTTGCAAAACATTTGGCCCCATGTCTTTTTTAAGTTTCTCTCCTCTTTCCTTAAAAATGTACTCCCTCATCTAGATATTCCCCACAAAATAATACCCCTCTATTTTATAAACTTCTATCAAGTCACCTCTCAACCTACAATGCTCCAATGAGAAAACTTCCAGCCTATCCGACTTTTCTTTATAACTCAAACCTTCCATACCCAGCAACATCCTAGTAAATCTCTTTGGAACCCTCTCCAGCTTAATAATATCTTTCCTATAACTGGGCGACCAGAACTGGACACTGTATTCCAGAAGAAGCCTCACTAATGTCCTGTACAACCTCAACGTGACATCCCAACTCCTATACTCCTGAGCAATGAAGGCAAAATAGTGACTTGAGTTCTCTTACATTCACCAGGGAGGGCAGACAAATTCATATTGAGAGGAAATTTGCTGAACCTTTCAAATTTAATGGATGAAGCCCCCTTGGATAAATGACAGCTGTCTTTGTCCTCTGCCAAAGAGCAGATTTTTACTTTATAACAGACCATGAAGATTGGCTGAAGTTTGGATTCCAGTATTTGTAAGAAGGTTAAACATCCCTTCTGCCAATAATATCAGCATGAGAAAACACATGATTGTGATCACACCCAAATGCAACAAAATAGACTTAAATGGCACATTATCAACTCCTCTAGTAACACTTCAGACAATATTATTTTAAAATGCCACAGTTGCTAGCATGCAAGCACAACAGACGTTTGTACATACGTCTATGCGTCATCCTTTTATCCTCCCTCACGGTTACACTTGGCAACTTACTGCAGTCTGCAGTGGTTTGCCACTTCCTTCTGCAGGTTGTCACATGGTTGAGAAGAGGTGGCACGGTGGCTCAGTGGTTAGCACTGCTGCCTCACAGCGCCAGGGACCCGGGTTCAATTCCCATCTTGTGCAACTGTCTGTGTGGAGTTTGCACATTCTCCCCGTGTCTGCGTGGGTTTCCTTCAGGTGCTCCGGTTTCCTCCCACGGTCACAAAAATGTGCAGGTCAGGTGAATTGGCCATGCTAAACTGCCCATAGTGCTAGGTGCCTAGTCATGGGCAAATGTAGGGGTCTAGGTAGGTTACTCTTCGGAGGGTTGGTGTGGATTTGTTGGGCCGAAGGGCCTGTTTCCACACTGTAGGGAATCTAATCTACTCTCTTCCCCTCCTGGGATTTACAATGTGAAACTGAACATGGTTGGTCTGTTATGAATGCATCTTCCTTAGGTTTGGAGTTTAACTTGAGCCCAGAGCTTCTGGCACAGCAGCAGGGATACTATAAGAATGCCACAAGACCTTCTCCTTCCTGTTTACCTGTGCCAGACCTTTATTCTGCATTGGTTTGATTTTGATTGAATCTGAGTTCTGACAGAAAACTGACACCAGTGGGGTGTATTTCGTGAACCGATTACACATCCCCATGCCACCCACTAAGTAAGGAGAAGAAAACTGCCCAGGATTTCAACATGCCATCACAGAGTCCCTTTGAGAAAGTCATTTGGGGAAACTGGGTAAAGCCAAGATGAAAGTCAGCCATGATCTGCTTACAGTCAGTTATCATGCTCAACTCATGGGCAGCATGGTGGCTCAGTGGTTAGCACTGCTGCCTCTCAGTACCAGGGACCTGGGTTCAATTCCAGCCTCGGGCAATTGTCTGTGTGGAGTTTGCACATTCTCACCGTAACTGCATGGGTTTCCTCCGGGTGCTCCGGTTTCCTCAGGTGAATTGGCCTTGTGAAATTGCCCATAGCATTAGGTGGATTAGACAGAGGGAAATGTAGGGGAATGGGCCTGGGTGGGTTGCTCTTCAGAGGGTCAGTATTTGCTTGTTGGGCTGAAGGGCCTGTTTCCACACTGTAGGAAATCTAATCTAATCTAATCTATTACAGTGGGTGAAATACTGGAGAAATAGCAGGATGCAGAAAAGCCTCACACCAACCCAGTAGAAACCGGATTCCCGGTTCATTAAGGGAGAGAGTCGGGGCTCAGAGAGAGACATCTGTGCTTAGTTACAAAACAAACAAAATCCTTTTCAGCAACCAAATGAAAGAGAAATGTATAATGAGTGTGGAAAATATCGCCAGTGCAATTGACCACTTTAGAACACACTTCTCATAAAAAAACTATAGAAATTATCTTTAAAAGAGTAGTGAATAGTTCTGAAGAAACGGTAGTCCTTGAATAATTACAGAATGATTTTACACAGATATAGCCTCTTTTATGATCTTAGAATTCTCTGAATTATTTTACAGTCAATAAAGTGCAGTCACTATTGGAACATAGGAAATAGGACAATCAATTTATGCTTTGGGAACTCCTCCAAACAACAATGATATATGACCATCTGTTTTACTGATGTTGGTCGTCGGGTTAATATTGGCTAGGGCACAGGGAAGATCTCCCATAGCCTTCTTTGAACTTGTGGCAGGCATGGGATCATTTGTGTTCACCTGAGATGTCAGGGCCACAATTTAACATGTATCAGTCATTTATCAGCAGCTTTGCACATCTCATCAACTCCATGGGAATGAGTCTCGAAGCCCAACTTTGGGCCTCACCTTTCAATCCCAGAGGTGCACTCTGAAATGAGTGAGTCAGTGTTTCTAGGCCATTTGCTTTCCATAGGACAGTGAGCAAGACATCCATGAGAAGGCGATCTCCGTGTAAAAGGCAGAGATGTTAATCACAAATTACCTGAAAGGCAGAAGTTTGCTTGAAATGTCAATGTGCAGCAGAGCAATTGATAACTTCAGGCAGCTTTTGTAATGAAATTAGAATTCAAGAAGGAGTGAGATAGAAAACACCAGAGCTACCTGTCATCACCTCACTTTCTACCGAAGGTGTGAATTCTGTTTTATCACATGATTTATTTCAAACAAATGGTTTGATTCCAAAGGAAACAAACAGGAAAAAATGGTCCAGTTCTAGCTACTAGCCTTCACTTCTGTCAGGGGCACACCAGACTCAGTGATCAACTTAGAGTTTGGATATTCTGTCACATTTCTTTACAAAAATACATTTTGAAATGTGATATTGTTTACCAAGAAACTAGAGATTTATTCTTTCCATCTGAAGAAGCTGTTGTTCCGAAAAAACCACAAGGAGGAAGTCAAAG
This sequence comes from Chiloscyllium plagiosum, assembly GCF_037043375.1. NCBI lineage: Eukaryota > Metazoa > Chordata > Chondrichthyes > Orectolobiformes > Hemiscylliidae > Chiloscyllium > Chiloscyllium plagiosum. The sequence goes on from NW_028270149.1 coordinate 18,192,007, forward strand.
GCAGCATTCTGAAATAAAACATATTAATTGGCGGTGGAAACACTCCAATTCTCTTAAGCGTTGGCTTTTATGAATCGTGTAATTTGTAAGAAGTTCTTTAATACCTACATCATTGATGAAATTTGTGGTCACCTGCCCTAATATCTCCTTAGGCTGATTGTAGATTTTGTTTGGGAACATTCTTGCATTTGATTTTGTGGATTTACCAATGAGTTGTTGCTGAAGATCAGATAACCCACCAAAGAGCCAGTGTCTGAAGCCATGAATAGAGAGAGCTCTGCACACAACCTTCCCAGACTGTCCTTTTCAAATGAACAGAGTCATCCTTTCTGTGAGTAAACAGGATGTGTGTAGTTCATGGACCTTGTAGTCAGGCTGTTAAACTATTCACCACACAGATATAATAGTGTGCACACTGATAGTGCCACAAACATCATGTTGACAAGTTTGCAAAATGAGTGAGATGTTAGATTAAACAAAAGGTGCATTTTATTTGAGTTGAAAGATAGCTTTGGAATAGTTTGGTAAAGGGTCCACACCCAAAATATGCACTCATCTGTTTAGGGTTGGTTATTCTGGTTAGATCCCATTGATCACATGGTTTCCAGCCCTCTGAGAAAATGTATTTTCCCAACTCCATTAATTTTTAATAAACAAAAAATTTAAAGAAAATAGAGATTTTTTAAACACATTTTTCACTGTCACTATTCATCCCTCTCCGGTTAGCTAATAGCAGAAACTGGGAGCTTAATGTTTAAATCTTGGAGCAATCAGGAAACTTAGCAACGCTCTGCAGATGATGTTTACCTGTTGTAGAAATTGCAGTTTCCCTTCCTGTCTATTGCTCTTTTGAATACCAGGGTTGCCTGTGTGCCTTACAACTATCGTACAAAACAGGAGCATTGAGAAACAAACTGACAGCAAAGACATGCAGACCTGTCAATTCACCAGAGCAGCAACATACATTGACCATGCCAGAAGAGTTTCATATCAGAATTGATACCAGATCTAAAAGTGTTCAAATATTGAGGTGAGTTTGCATAAACTAAGCAAATATTCCTTTGAATATGCACAATTGAGGGGCGATCTCATAAAAGTGTTCAAAATGATAAGAGAATTCCACAGGGTAGGGAGTGAGAAATTGTTTTCTCTTAGATAAAAATCACACAACACCAGGTTATAGTCCAACAGGTGTTTTGGAGGTTGAGCTTTCGGAGCGCTGTGGTAGTTGTGGGGTATAAGATCGTAAGACACAGAAGGAGCAGTGCTCCAAAAGCTAGTGCTTCCAAATAAACCTGTTGGACTATAACCTGGTATTGTGTGATTTTTAACTTTGTATACTCCAGCCCAACACCGGCACCTCCAAATCATTATTTTCTCTTGTGAGAGAATCATGAAGGGGATACAACCTTAAAATTAGAGCCAGACCATTCAAAATTGTGATCAGGAAGAGCTTTTTGCATCAATGATAGTGAAAATCTACATCTCTCTCACCCTCAATAGACTGCAGATGCTAGGGGACAAGTGAGCCTTGGGCTATCTAACCACATGCATGGTGCTAAACAAATGTGAGTTGTTGTTGAAGCTTTTCGAATTGAGTTTGATTGATGTTTTTCTTCAGTCAGGATATTGAGGGACATAGAAAAGGCTGATAAATGGAATTGAGGTACAATCAGACATGATTAAATTGAACGGCAAAACAGGTTTCAGGAGCTGAATGGCTGACTCTTCTTCCCATGATCCATTGTTCAGGGTCACTTTTCTGAGAAAGCATTATTGGCAACCGTTCCTTTTATTTTCTGTATTAGTTATGCTTGTGTATCATTGAATGCACAAGGCTGAACACAGAAATAAGAGGGTTGGAATTGCTTTTGGCCATGTTATCAGAGAGAATGCCACTGCATTCACTACAAGTTGCTTGCTCTGCTATCATACTGTGGCATTAGCACATGAGAATAGAGGGATTAATGTGAATTCGATGCAGAAGTATTAAACATCTCTGCAGTAACATGACCAACTGTAATTCCAAACCTAAGGAATTATTAGCTTTGACTTCAAAGAAAAAGATTGAACATAAAGATTGAGAAAGATGTGTACTTTGGTCTCCTTCCTCAAAATTCTTTTCATAAAATAAAAAAATGGTTTGTTTTATTTTAAAGTTTTAATTTAAATTCAATGATGTCTGGGATTTTCACTCCAAGATAGCACTGTGATCACTGGATGAAGCTGGAATATCGATGAAGTTCATGCAGATTGGTAAACTCAGTTCGCCAGCTGACTACAACGTGGGAAAGAACAAAGCCAACAGTGGGGCTCAATCCCCTTGTCAGCTGTGGGTAGTTCCTGAAGGCACTGCCTTCCCACCTTACCCGGCACTTATGGAATGGTTACACCTAACTGATTGCCTCTCTTTAACAGAAAGAGATGACTATGGCTTCTTACCTTGCATGACTTACTATCAAAGGTTAAGGCAGATGACTGAGGCTGAAGGAGCTTCACTTAGTAAGTGAATAAGATGGTACTGACCTTGCATTGAGGCATATTTGACTATGTGAGACAGCCCAGCCCAAGCTCAATCCTGACCTCATTTAACAAACACGGAGCAGGGAGATTGGTTAGTAATGAAGAGGAAGACTCCTGTTTGAAAATTCTTCCATAATCCAGGCAAAGAAGGAAACTGTAACGCATATCCCAGCTCTGTCTCAGATTTATCTGTAGAATGGCCAGCATTTATTGTTCACCCCTAATTGCATTGAGAAGTGAGTCACCTTCTTAAACACAACCGAGTGCAAGGCCTTTTCAGAGGGTAGTTAAACATTAGCGACATTGCTATGGGTCTGGAGTCATACACTGACCAGGTTAAGTAATGACAGCTCCCCCAAATGGACCAGATGAGGCTTGACAACAATGCAACAGTCTCATGGTCACCATTACTGAATAAATACCGAAGGAACTGTGGATGCAATAAATCAGAAACTGAAACAGAAATTGTTGGAAAAGCTCTCAGCAGGTCCAGCAGCATCTGTGGAGAGAAATCAGAAGTAACCTTTCGGATCAGAACATTTCAGAACCAGTTCCGAGGAAGGGTCACCGGACTCGAAACGGTAACTCTGATTTCTCTCCACAGTTGCTGGTGCATCTGCTGAGCTTTTCCAGCAATTTCTGCTTTTGTCGCCATTACTGATGCTGGCTACTTGTACCAGTTGATGTGTTGGACTTGAATTCACATTTCCAGGTCATTAGTCTAGGCTGCTAGAGTACTTATTGAGTAATATTACCAGTATGATACCTTAAATGTGCAGAGATGGTGTCAAATCGTCAGAGGGAATGCACTAACCTTCAAACTGACCATCTCCCCAACCCTACATGTTCTGCTTGCCCTGCATATGGCAGAGTCTGGAGATCATGGAATGGATTTATTAGTCATCACAGAAACCAGAGAAACAGACTGGAAGCAAGTCATCCTCAATTCTGAATGATTGCCTCTGAAAGATATACCCCTACCCTTATTCCAGCATCTGCAATACTTTGCTTTTATTACCCTGAGTTCTGAACACAATTCTTCTCTCACATGTGATTCAGACAGTACGTTCTGATCACACAACAGCTGTCTCTGTAGAAATGTCAGGGACTCAGATCTTGTTGACCTATTTTGGTTCAAATCAGATCAAACCTCTTCTTCTCCTCCTGTAAGTTGAGTGAGACTGAAGGACTCCCCACCAGTTTGTATTGAATACAGGCTAATTTCGCCTCTCTCACTAAATCAGCATTCGTGTGGTGATGTTTTCTATCTGTCAACACCCTCAATCCAGCAAATAACTGGTTTTCCTGATTTCTGAGCACACTTACCTCTCTGGCAGACTGTGCTGATTGCCAGTCAAACTCTGCAACTAACTAATTCAGTTTTCTTATCATCCCCTTTGACTGTATCTGGTGCCCGTCAGCATCCATATCTCTACACCTTAGCCTTTAGGTACCAGGACTGGGGCAGTGTCTTTATCACTGCAGACAGTTACTGTTATTGGCACAGTTTGGTGGGAGTGAGCTATAAGCATGGAGTTACACCATTGCTTGCCCTTACCAAGTCTATTTAAGCCACTTCAATGCTGAAAAATCGCTGAACACAAATTTCCGGCACTGCGCACATTGCTTCTGAGATGCATTCACTGAATCTTTAATTGCATTGCCCCTCTCTCGTTGCAAAAAGATGCTGGAGCTTACTAGATTTTTGCAGACAGTGCACTGGTGTAGGTTTACACTCAAAGCTATAAGCAAAATTGCAATAGTCCTACAGCCCTATAGAGCTGCTTTCTCATTCGAGAGATGGCCGGTGGTGGTGTAACCAGAGGGTTACCATACCTTAGGTAAGGGCAGAGGTTGAGAAGGACAATCAACCGGTGTAAGAATTGAATGCACACTGTTTTATCATTTTGCATCGCAAACCAGCTGTCCAGCCAACTGTGCTGACTGTCTCTCCCATTCTCAATACCCTACGATACGTGATGCTGAAATGATAACAGAGTAACTGGGATTCATAGAGTTGGTGGATTTCCTTTGCTGTAGTAAAGTCTCTTTGTCTGAACATTTGCACTCCACTTAACCCAAGTGCTGACAGCGTAACCTTTGCTACCCCCTCCACCATCCTTTGTGGAGGATAAGGTGCCTGGAAATCGGGTTCCCAGGAAGGAGAGACAGGAGCTTCTGGGAGTACAAAGTGCATTAGCATGAAACATTTTTCCAACATTGCCATTATATTAGCGCATGTTTTGCCCCAGAATTCTGCATTCCATCACAGGCAATTGAGTACTGCAGGAAATTTGAGCGCAGGTTTACATTATGATCGGTGTAATTTCTACACAAGTTTGATCCAGACACTTTCATGACATTTTTTTCCCATGCTAATTATTCAAGCAATTGCCAAATTGAACTTGCTTTAATCCCAAGAGTAGATGAACCAAATCAATATAACCCACCGTGAAAGCTAGATAAACTTAGCAAGCTTAAAAGAAAGTGTAGAATTTAGCCCTTGGGATGGGTTGAATCAAAGCCAATTGTATACTATTCTACCAGATTTGGAACAAAAAATTCCACATCCTGGATCACCCCACATTCAAATTGATTTGACCCAAGCAAGTTATCAGAGAAAGATGTCAGTTAATGCTCTGCACTCTAATAATGGACAGTCCGATACAAATGCTGAGGTGGGGAGAAGGTATTCGAAACTTTCCAAGGTAAATCCCAGTGTGTGCAGCTTACCTGTCAAAATGGCTGGGTTGGTAGTTGGTGGAAGTTGCTATTTGCGCCTCGGCAAGGGGGGGACATGGATTTGCGACAGGTGCCAGATCCATTGTGTTACTTCCTCAAGAGCACCAAATCAGAATTCTGCCAGCTTTCAAGCTCATTATGTAAATCAGAGAGTTGTGGTGACTTGCCATTATCTGCCTTATGCTCCATGATTTGTGGTACTGTGCAATAAGTGTAGTTGCTCGCATCTAGTTCTCTGTGGAGATTAGTGATTCAAGTTGTTGACAATCAGATGACTTTTCCCACACGCTTGGTGATCTCAGTCTGCAGATACCTAAGATCGTTATGCACTGTTCTACTCAGCATTTGCACAGGCCTATGGAATGATTTGTACTGAAAGCGATTTACAAGCAATTATCTGAAGGCTGTAAACCAGGCTTTCCAATGGTGATTCCCTTTGACATCACTTGTATGTTGAAGGTGGGTGGGGGCAGGGAGGCAGTCTGAGGCACGCATACTGCAGGACACATGCTGCAAGCATGCTTTACTCCAGGATCATGATTGTGATCTCTGCTTCAGAGACAAGCTTCAGTCACAAAGACTTGGCAGGGCTCTGTTCACTGATGCAACCACACCTGAAACCCAGGTTCACAGCATGGACAACTCTGTCTGTGATAGGGTAAGTGACCACAACTCTGAATCTTTACCCTACGGCTCATTCCACAGAGCCGTAAAGGTCTTGTGCCAGATTAGAACATTTTCATTGCACTCATGTGTAAAACTAGTGCTCTCTCTGTGTCACTTTGTATAGTTTGACTATGATTTCATGTGAATAACTAAAAGGACGAGATTAGAGTTTCAAATCACTCATCGCTTCAGGATGGTGGGAACTATTGATTAGGTCCATGTTGCACACATTTCCCAAGTATCAATCCCCACAGATATAAGCCTGTCTTATGAAAGTGAGGTGCAATTTTGGGAACAGCTTTTCACATGATGTGCTGAGCCGTGCGTCCATGTTTCTGTATTTGCCAGTCCAGTGTTACAGCTCCACTTAAACAACAGGGACAAGAGACAGTGTGTCTGATGGTTGACAAGGGATACCCAATGCACTCATGATGCCACTATGTAGGACCACCAGTGCAACAACAGCTTGTTACAGTGAAGTAGGCACTGAGTATTAGAACTGAGCAAACCATTGGAATGTTTAAAGGAATGTTCTTGTGCCATTTTGCTTCTTGCTGTTTGCGCCAAGTATTGCTTCATAGATTGTGGCAGCAGACTGTATGCTTCATCACTTTTTGGTGGATCTCCTGGAGGATGCCAGAGAGCTTGATGGTGCTGCTACTGATGAAAGAGGCCAGGCCTATGAAGAGAGGGAGAAAAAAAGGAAATTTGTTTAGCAATATTCATATGATCAGAATGCTCCAAATGCACTTTGCTGCCAACTAATTGCCACTGAGATGCCATCTTTATTGCTTTGCAGGCAAATACAACGGCCATTTTGCGCACAGCAAGGTCTCACATACAGAACGCCATCAGATCCTTCACATTAACAACATTCGAAGCATCAACTTTGATTATGTGCTTTTGTCTGTGAAAGGTAAGTACAGAGAGGCCTGGGCCCTTGGTGATCGATTTGGAGATGAGAGCATTACTAACAGGTGAAAAACAGACAGATATGAAGCAGACACAGTGATTAGGGCCATGAGATAGTCAAGAGCCAAATTCGTTCAGAACATTTTCACATACATGTCTTGCGTGCAGCCTTAACCTTTGCAATCTCACCAATCTGACTACATAGAGCTCTGCTCCTCACAAATGATTGCCATATTATAATCAGGACCCTCAATATCCTCTGAGCAGGGTAATAGTTTTCCCCTTAAAGTATTGATGCATCACCCTTTGGAGTGTAATGAATGAGTCTGCTTCCACCACCCAAACAGACAATTCAATTAGATCCATGTAAATTAAAAACAGTTATTTATGACTTCTGTAGTTTTTCTGCTTAAATCTGTGTCCTCCAAGTATTGTCAAAGAGTGTGGTGCTGGAAAAGCACGGCTGGTCAGGCAACATCCAAGGAGCAGGAAAGTCGATGTTTCAAGCATAAGCCCTTCATCAGGAATTTTCCATTCTTCAATTCATCCTCCAATTACTAGTCCATCTTCCACTAGAAATAGCTTCTCCTTATTTGCTGTTTTCAATTCCTTCATAATTTAAAACACCTCTATTAAATCTTCTCTTATTCTTTTCTACTGTCTGAAGAATAACCCCAGTTCTTTCCGACTATCCACTGGATGGTGATGTTAAACCGTCTCAGATATTGGCATGCAGCAAGAAAGTGTATTCCCCAGCTAACCCTGCTTTATGCTGTAAAAACTGAGGCAGTCTACTCTGCAAATCTCCCAAATGACTGTCTGTGAGTTGCTGAGTACAGGGGAGACGATAAATGACAGGCTGTATGGGTGGGAGCCACTGTTGCCAACAGGTGGGAAGGGATGTAATTTTATTGTAATTATCAACTTTATCTTCTGTTCCTTGACTTGTAACATCTGGAGGATAAATCACCATTCTTAACTGTATGTTAGCATATTCAGCATGCCTCCTGAAGCAATTACTACGTTGACCTCTTATGAGGGAACTTAAGGCCAGTGACAGCATTGAAAAATACATGGAATCATTATATGAGCAGATGTAATGATGAATCCAATCCTGTGTTTCCATCCATGGTGACCAGATTTTTCCTTTTCTAGACAATATCTACCCTTCATGATAAGTTAACATAGCCATAGTTGCAAGTCATTCTCTGGGTTCTACAAGGTCGAATCTCTTAAAGTGTTTGGAGTTACTTGAAAGCGGAAAGTGATTGTCCATGGAGGTGGATCCACTTGGCACTTGATTATCTGTGGTACTGAAAAAGGATCAATGTCAGAACCATTGTTTTTCATAATCCAGATGAAAATGTTGGAGGGATGATCCATTGGTAAAAGCAAGTTATGTGCAGGAATTAGGATTTAGGGGATGCTCAACTACTGCTAATAGATCAGAATGTGTTGGCGTGTAGGACCATGTTTGGAGATTATTTTAACTTTGAGAAATGCAGTGTTGTGCATGTGGGTGGTCTATTTGCTAAATATTCCTACACCTGACAAGTACAGAAATGAAAGCTCATGGTGAAAGAATTGAGACTAAGGAGTTGGAACATGTATCTACAACCAAACCGGTCCAAATGCAGATCTAGCCAGAGTAAAGCTATGACCCAAGTGTGAGGGTTTCTCATTTAATAAACCTTGGGACAGCTTTAAATAAAATGTAATGGATCCACAGGCTATCACTCCACATAACTTCTCCAGTTATATGCTATTGACCCAACAGAACTGGAGTTTTTCTAAAACTTAGTAATCGAAGCCAAATTGAGGCTTGATTTAGCTTTCTGATCACTACTGCGTTAAATTGTTTTTGTTCATTGCTTTCTCTTTGTTTTTAAATGATAAATGTGCCAATTTAATGAGTTGAGGTTAAAAAAAATGATTAGCAAATTAATTATTTTATTGGCAGTTTACAGGGTTCCTCCATCTGAGCAGAACATTGCTTGGCAAAGTATCAATGCCTTTGTCAGAACTTTTACATATGAGTGCTGCAGGACTGTTCAGCATTTTATCCAGTCCTCTGGGTTCTTAAGCTCCTCAATTAAGAAATAATTATAAGAGAATAAAAAGGTCGGATTATTGTAAAACCTTTCTGAAAAGTCCACACAGCAATCAAATATATGCTCCCATTTCAGGTTCTGGCTCAGCTGCAGTTTTGAGATTGCACAGGTCGCAGTTGCAAATAATCTGTGTATTCGAGATCAACTTGGTTGCCTTTAAGCCCTCATTCACCTTTCTAAATGGGAATATATTCAGAACAGATCTGACACCTCAAAACTAGGTATTGATGAGGTGCTTTGGACCACCAGCAGCAGCGACACACCACCCTGACTTGAAGCGAAAATGCCATTCCGTCACTGTTGCTGGTCAAGGTTAAGGAACTCCACTCAGACAGCAATGTGGGGCTGTCCCTTCATTGGATGGAGTGCGGCAGATGCAGGGGTCACTTAAAACTCAGCGGTTGGCCCTGCTGCTGCCTACCTGCCCCTCCCCATCCTGCATGAAATATTACGAAGTGCAGTGAAGGCTGGCCTCACTTCTCATTTCCGAGAGTGTGGAGCTGGAAAAACACAGCATCCGAGGAGCAGGAAAATCGATGTTTCGGGAAAAAGCCCTTCATCAGGAATGAGGCTGGGAGCCTCGGGGGTGGAGAGATAAATGGAAGGGGGATGGGGCTGGGGGGGGGGGAAGGTAGCTCAGAGTGCGATAGGTCGACGGAGGTTGGGGTAAAAGTGATAGGTCGGAGGGGAGGATGGAGTGGATACTTGGGAAGAAAGGTGGACAGGTGGGACAGGTCATGAAGGCAGTGCTGACCTGGAAGGTTGGAACTGGGATAAGGTGGAGGGAGGGGAAATGAGGAAACTGGTGAAACCCACATTGTTAGCATGGGGTTGGAGGGTTTGAGAAATGCACATTTATCATTTAAAACACAAAGAGAAAGCAATGAACAAAAACAATTTAACGCAGTAGAGATCAGACTGCTAAATCAAGCTTCAATTTGGCTTTGATTACTAAGTTTTAGAAAAACGCCAGTTCTGTTGGGTTAATAGCATATAACTGGAGGAGTTATGTGTAGTGATAGCCTGTGGATCCATGACACTTTCTCTAAAGCTGTCCCAAAGTTTGTTAAATGAGAAATCCTCACACTTGGGTCACAGCTTTACTCTGGCTAGATCTGCATTTGGACCGATTTGATTGTAGATACATGTTCCAACTCCTCAGTCCAAATTTTTTCACCATGAGCTTTCAATCCTGTAACTGTCAGGTGTAGGAATATTGAGCAAATAGACCACCCACATGCACAACACTGCATTTCTCAAAGTTAAAATAATCTCCAAACGTGGTCCTACACGCCAACACATTATGATCTATTAGCAGTAGTTGAGCATCCCCTAAATCCTAATTCCTGCACATAACTTGCTTTTACCAATGGATCATCCCTCCAACATTTTCATCTGGATTATGAAAAACAATGGTTCTGACATTGATCCTTTTTCAGTACCACAGATAATCAAGTGCCAAGTGGATCCACCTCCATGGACAATCACTTTCCGCTTTCAAGTAACTCCAAACACTTTATGAGATTCGACCTTGTAGAACCCAGAGAATGACTTGCAACTATGGCTATGTTAACTTATCATGAAGGGTAGATATTGTCTAGAAAAGGAAAAATCTGGTCACCATGGATGGAAACACAGGATTGGATTCATCATTACATGTGCTTTTCCAGCACGACACTTTCAAAGATGATCTCTAGCAAATGCAGTCCTCACTTTCACCTCACTTCTCATTTTACCTGGGCCAATGAGAAGCACTCAGCAAGCTGGCAAACCATAAGACCACAAGAAATAGGAGCAGAATTAGACCATTTGGCCCATCGAATCTGCTTCAACATTTGATCATGGCTGATGTGTTTCTCAACTCCTTTCTTCTGTCTTTTCCCGTTGATCCTCTTCCTAATCAAGATCGTATCTAACTCTGTCTTAAATGCACTCAATGAGTTGGCTTCTGTAGCTTTTTGCAGAGATGAGTTCCACAGATAAACCACCTCTGGCTGAAGAAATCCCTCATCGTCTCAGTAACTTTAGCTGCATTGGCTGGTGTTGGGCAAATCACCCTTCACTTACCTCAGTGTCTGGGTCCAGCAAGGATCTGGGGAAAGGATGTATTTCCAGCCAGTGACAATCACTCCTTCCTGGAGCTATATGGGAGCTTCGGATGGCCAACACCTTTCTGAGGCAGGAGTATCAATCACTGAGGGTCATAAATCTCACCTCCAGCCTCTTAACGGCTGCTAAATGTCAGCGGAGAGCTGCTGTTCCTGGGGTGGAGTAAAACCATAACATCTCGCCCAAAGAGTCAGGCTTCTCATGTGTATTGAAAGTCATCAGAACAACATGGCCTTATTTCTCATAGCTAAATAAATCAGAACATCCACAAATAAATCACAGCATGTACCTCAGGTACTGAGTCCCTCAATATTCCCAGTGCCTTTCTCAATTTGAGTCAGAAACATTGACATCCTGCATTCTTCAGAGCTAAGGTTCCTCTGTTTCAACAAAATTGCCTGCTATCATCTCCAGAATTTATTCAGTCCAAATGGACGAAACCACGATGCTATGAGGCACAAGCTGGCTATGATAAACTGAGGAGCATGACTTAAAGGGATGATGGTAGATAGGCAGAGGCAAACATTTGAAGAATGCGTGGAGGAGCTTAACAATAATTGATTCCGGTCTGGCATAAAAATAATATAAAAGATAACCCAACTATGGTTACCAAGGGGAATTAGAGCTAACATTAGATCCTGGTAAGGGGCTTATAAATTGGCCAAAAGGACCAGCAGACCTGAGGAATAGGAGCAGTTCAGATTTCAGTAAAGGAGGAAAAAAGGATTGGTTTAGAGGGAAAAATAGAATATAGGAGTAAACTTGTAAATATATAAACTGATTGTAAAAGCTTCTTTAGGTATGTGAAGAGAAAAAAGATAAGTGAACACAAATGTAGGTCCTTTACAATCAGAAACAAAGGAGGTTTATAATGTGGAGCAAACAGACCAATTAACTACATATTTTAGTTCTATCTTCATAAAGGTGGAGACAAATAACATCACAGGTTCCAAATTCAGATGTAGCTTAGATCAGATTTCCTTCTCTACAGGGCATCGGTGAACCAGATCAGTTTTATGACAACCAGCACTGGTTATGTGGTCACCATTAGGCTAGTTGGTTAGTGTAGATTTTATTGAATTCAGACTTCACCATTTGCCACAATAGGATTGGAACGTAAATCCCAAGGACGTGAGCCAAGGGTTCTGGTGCAAACCTAGACGCATTATCACTACACTACCACTTCTCCACGAACCTCTTCCGTTCCTCGAATATTTACCTTCAGCTTAATTGTCCATTCTTTCTTCTCCTATCATTCAGCCTCTCTCCAATCATGTCCCCAATTCTCTCTGCCTTTCTAATCTATCCTACTATCAAAAGCCATCATCATTGGCCATGCCTTTAGTTGACCATGCTCTTCTTGCCATTTCTCTGCAATTTTCCAGTGATTGGTGATCATTCCACTACCCTTTGTCATAAAACGCTCCAGTGACCCTCTGTGAGGGGAGCCCGGTAGAAGTGCAAGTTGTTCCAACATGAAAACTGACAGAAATCGGTGAATGTAGGGTTACCGAAGCTGGAAACTGAGTCATAACTAACTGGAATGGCTCACGCTAGGCTGACGCAGAGTGAATGTGTTGTATTTGGAGTTCAGGAAAGTTTTTGACAAGGTCCAACAAACAAGGCTTGAGAGTTGGTCGACAGATTAGAAATAGTGAGAACAAATGAGAGTGGCAGACACTGACTAGTGGTGTACTCCAGGCATCAGTACTTGAGCCCCAGTTAAATGACTTGGGTGAGGAACTAAATGCAATATTTCCAAAATTGTTGATGATACAAAACTGGGCAGGATTTTGAGTTGTAAGAGGATACAAGGAGGTTTCAGGGTAGTCTTGACAAGTTGAGTGTGTGGGCAAAATCTCATGGGAGATGCAGCATAGTATGGATAAATGTGATGTTATACACTTTGATTTGAAAAACAGGAAGGGTATTATTTATTGAATTGAATTGAACTGAATTGAATTTATTGTCACGTGTACCGAGGCACAGTGAAAAGCTTTGTCTTGTGAGTAATACAGGCAGATCACAGAGTTAAGTAGCATACATAAGTAAATAATAGGCATTTAAACTGTGGTAGACAGGGAAATGTGAATGTACAAAGGAATCTGGTTATCCTTGTACAACACTCAATGAAAGTGAACTGACAGGTGCAGCAAGCAAAGCAAATAGCATGATGATCTTCATTACAAGGGGATTTGAGTTCATAAGTAGTAATGTTTTACTCTGGTATTGGAGGTATTGTATGGCCTGGAGGATTGTATGCAGTTTCGCATCAAGGGGCCTGGAGAGAAAATGGGAATATCATAGAATGCCACAGTGCAGAAGCAGGCCATGGGGCCGATTGAATCTGCACCAACCCCTGAGACAGCATCCCACCCATATCCACACTCATTACCCTGCATTTCCCCATGGCTAATCCACACATGGGTGGACACTATGGGCCATTTAGCATGAGCAGTTCATCCAACCTGCACATCTTTGGACTGTGCGAGGAAACCAGAGCAAAGCCATGCAGGCACAGGAAGAATGTTCAAACTCCACACAGTCACCTGAGGGTGGAATTGAACTCAGTTCCCTGGTGCTGTGAGGAAGCAGGACTAACCACTGAGCCACCGTGCCACTCTGAGCCACAGTGCCCCCCTGGACATCAAGAATAGAGGATTGGTCATGATCATATATAATGGTGAAGCAGGCTCGAAGGGCTGAATGGCCTACTCCTGCTCCTCATTGTTATGAATTAGTGCAGGTTTTAATGCACAGTTATTGACTCTGCTGTGTCTTCTCTTGGCACTCACTGGCAAATGTTTAAGCTGAATTAGCATATTCATGAACAGCTAAACTGACAACCATGATCTGGATGCTTATTTTCTTTTGCAGTAAACTGTGATGCACTTTAAACTGTGATGAACTTTGAACTTTAAACTGTGATGAACTTGCTGCAGCTCCAGACAGTTCATCATTTTGTAGCCAGACTGAACCCAGGAGCCACGGTCTAGTTCTCAGCCCCACACTGACCTCCGGGACCCTTTATTTTAATTAGAAAGTCTACAAGAGGTATCAGTGATTCCCCAACTCTCGACAGCTAGCATGCTGAACTGATAGGGATTTTCAGAATTCTGAATGCACAAAATATCTCTGAGCGATATTTAAGTTTATTTTAATTTTAAAAATTAGTTGGAAAACGTACAAATTGCTATAATACAACTTACATTGAACCAAACACAATAGATTCAATTTTTAAAATGGAGTATTCTTTTCACATTGCCTGAGATGTAAAATATTCATAGCTCTCATCAACTTCCAAGGTCACATTTCATATAATGATAACAGACCTTGATCCCAGAGCTATCTTAAGTTGAATGGAATGTAAATGTGATTTTATTCTCCTCTGGAGATTCCAAAGACTGAGTCCAAACCTTGCAATCAGATCGCAACAGTTGGTTTTAGCACTTTTAGCCTTGGGATACTTCGCTGGGTTAATTGCATGATATAATTCCAGGCTGCACTTATTTTAGAGACTCATCAGCAAGTGCCCTACTGTGCTGTTTCTCAAGCCAGGGTCTGCGGACCCCAGTACACTATAGTGTCTTTCACAGGCACTGTGCAATAGTGAAGGAGTACATAAAGGGAGGTGGTTTTGCCATTAGCTAAAGGAAGTAAAGAGTGCAACACAAAGTGCGCCATGGGTCTCAGTCCAGAGGAGAACATCCATGGAGGAATACTGAAAGCTTGTCAGGTACTCCCACAGTTACCAGTGCTTGTGGTGGCACCAGATGAGTACAGGAGAAAGGAGAAAGTGGGGACAGCAGATGCTGGAGATCAGAGTGTGGTGCTGGAAAAGCACAGCAGGTCAGGCAGCATCCGAGGAGCAGGAAAGTCAACATTTCGAGCATAAGCTCTTCATCAGGAATGTGGGTGGGCTCAAGGGGACTAAGAGATAAATGTGAGGAGGGTGGGGCTGGGAGAAGGAAGCTGGGAGTGCGACCATACCACCAGCCTAGCCCTGCCTTGTTTTGACCATCCCCCTAAGATCTCCCTATCACTAAGGATGAATGAACGGTCCTCAGTAAAGGCCTCACCTTCACCTCACTCTGCTCCCGATCAATGAACTCAACACATGTTTCAACATCAGACTTTCCTTCCGCCGCCTCTGCCTCTGTGCTTACTTTTCCCATCAGGACTCCCACCCACCCTCCGAGGGCCCCCTTCTCCCACCTCCAACACATCCCATCCACCTGGACACCCCGTGCTAGTCTGTTGCCTGCCCTCGATCTCTTCATCTCCAACTGCCACCATGACATCGACCACCTCAACCTGTTCACCCCCTCATAATTCCAACCTCTCACCCTCGCACCGCACAGCCCTCCACTCCCTCTGCTCCAACCCCAAAATCAACATTAAAAAAGCGGTGAAGGGTGGGGTGCACAGTGGCAGTTTGGCGCACCGATCACTCCACCGCTGAAGCCAGGTGTCAACTCAAGGACACCTCCTCTGACTGTCCCCTTGACCACAACCTCATCTCCCATCACCAAACCATCATCTCCCAGACCATCCACAACCTCATCACCTCAGAGATCTCCCACCAACAGCCTCCAAACTCATAGTCCGGAAACACTGCACCACCCAGTTCTACTTCTACCCAAAATTCACAAACCTGACTGCGCCAGTCGACCCATCGTCTCAGCCTGCTCCTGCCCCACTGAACTTATCTCTACATACCTTCATACCGTCCTGTCCCCCTTGGTCCAGGAACTCCCCACATATGTTCAGGGCGACCTCCACCTCCTCCATGACTTTCGGTTCCACAGCCCCAGTGCCTCATCTTCACCAAGGATATCCAGTTCCTGTACACATCTATCCGCCATGACGAATGCCTCCAAACCCTCCATTTCTTCCTTTCCTGACCACAGAGCCGGTACCCTTCTACTGACACTCTCATTCGTTTGGCTGAACTGGTCCTCACCCTCAACAATTTCTCCTTCGAATCCTCCCATTTCCTCCAGACCAAAGGGATAGCCATGGGCACCTGCATAGGTCCCGGCTATGCCTGCCTTTTTGTTGGGTATGTGGAACAGTCCATCTTCCGCAGCTAGATTGGCACCATTCCCCGCCTTTTCCTCTGCTATATCGATGACTGTATTGGTGCCACCTCATCCTCCCACAAGGAGGTTGAACAATTCATCAACTTCAGAAACATCTTCCACCCTGACCTCAAGTTCATCCGGACCATCTCAGACACCTCCCTCCCCTTCCTGGACCTCTCCATCTCCATTTCTTGCAGGCAACTCAACACGGAAGTCTATTTCAAACTCAGCAACTCCCACAGCAACCTGGACTACACCTCCTCCCACCCTGCCTCCTGTAAAAATGCTATCCCTTACTCCCAGTTCCTCTGCCTCCACTGCATCTACTCCCAGGAGGTCCAATTCCACCATGGAACGTCCCAGGTGGCCTCCTTCTTCAAGGACCGCAATTTTCCCTCCCACCCATGTGGTTGATGATGCCCTCCAGCGCATCTCCTCTACTTCCCAAACCTCTGTCCTTGAACCCCAGCCCTCCAATCACAACAAGGACAGAACCTCCTTGTCCTCACCTTCCACCCCACCAGCCTTTGGATACAACACCGAATCCTCCGCCATGTCCGCCACTTACAAACAGACCCCTCCACCCGAAATATATTTCCCTCCCCACCCCTAACTGCGTTCCGCAGAGATTCCCTCCGCAACTCCCTTGTTAGGTCCATGACCCCACCAACCCACTCTCCACCCACCACAAGAGGTGTAAGACTTGCACTCTTACCATATCCATGGCCCCAAAGGAACCTTCCACATCTGACAGATATTTTCCTACACCTCCACATACATCATCTACTGTGTTTATTGCTCTCGATGTGGTCGTCTCTACATTGGGGAGACAGGACACCAATTTGTGAAATGTTTCAGAGAATGTCTCTGGGACACACGCACTAAACAGCCCCACTGCCCTGTGGCCAAAAACTTCAACTGCCACTTCCACTCCGCCAAGGACATGCAAGTCCTGGGCCTGCTCCATCGCCACACCCTAACCATCCGACGCCTGGAGGAAGAACACCTCATCTTCTGCCCTGGGACCCTCTAACCACACGGGATCAATGTTGACCTTATCCCAGATTCAATCCTTCAACTCAGCACTGTCCTCTTGAACTGTCCTACCTGTCCATAGAATTTCCATAGTATCCCGACATTGTGGAAGCAGGCCATTCGACTCAATACATCCATACCGACCCTCTGAAGAGTAACCCACCCAGACCCATTCCCCTATATTTATCTCTGGCTAATACATCTAGCCTACACAACCCTGAACACAATTGTCAAATTATAATGGCCAATTCACCTGACCTGCACATCTTTGGACTGTGGGAGGAAACCGGAGCACCCGGAGGAAACCCACGCAGACACAGGGAGAATGTACAAACTCAGCACAGACAGTTGCCCGAGGCTGGAATCGAACCTGGGTCCCTGGCGCTGTGAGGCAACAATGCTAAAGTATTGAGCCATCGTGCCGCCACATCTTCCTTCCTACCTATCTGCTCCAACCTATCACCATCACCCCCCACCTTCATCTACCTATTGCATTCCCAACTACCTTGACTGCCCCCCTCACATCACTCAAACCCATGGCAGAATACAAGCTCACAGGATGTGACCCTTGAAGCCCACTCCACAATTCAATTAGATCACGACTGATCTGGTATCATCAAACACTTTTGCTGTTTTTCTCCCCATTGAATCAAAATCTATCTAATGAAGCCTTGAATAAATTCAATGATCCATACAAACAGATGATTTCTAAACAGGAATAGGCCAAGTGAAAGTTGATAAGGTCATGGGCTGATCAGATTAGGGCCTATGTCCTGCCAATTGTATGCCCCTTGATTCCTTTGTTAGGTATAAGCGTAGTCCTCTGAGGTGTTACGAGTATTATGTGAATGTATGAGTGATCCAAAATTGCTACTCTATTTCAAAATGGATCCTTCAACTCAAACAGTTTGAGAAGCACTGGTCTACTGTACATTGATGGAGAATTGTAATATAGTGATTCAGAAGTCAGACAGGAAGCATTGTCACCGCCTCCTTCATCTCACTATCTAGAATCACCAACAGAAAGGGCACCTCATCACCACTAGGATGTCAGGAAATTCCCAATCAACCAGATTACAAGAAAAAGCTCTGGCGCATACCACACCCACAACAAGTTTCAAAAAATAGGAAGAAAAACCCTTAAATGTTAACAATTGATAAGTTGGTGTAACATATGGTCTAGCTATTAACACACTGTATATATTAACGAAAAACATCACTGATAAAAACAAACACTTTATGAAAAATGCATGAATTTAAATGTGTAATACCAGTGTGTTTGATCTCAAATAGGCAGCATTATAAAAATCGTGAACACTAGCATTTCATTTACTGCTTTCACATCTGGGGTAAAAAGAAACCTTATTTAATGTGTGTCAACTTGCAAAAATGTATTCCTGAGATGCGGGTGACACTGGAAAGGCCACGAATTATGGTTCGTAGAATCGCTACAGTGTGTGAGCAGACCATCTGGCCCATTGAATCCATACTGACCCTCTGCAAAATATCTCCCCCCCCCACCCCAATTTGAAACCCTGTATTTCTCATGGCTAATACACCTAGTCTGCACATCCCTGGATACTATGAGCAATTTAGCATGGCCAACCCATCTAACCTGCACATCTTTGGACTGTGGGAGGAAACCACACAGGCACAGAGAGAATGTGCAAACTCCACACAGACAGTTTCTAGAGGCTGGAATCAAACCCAGGTGCCCAGTGCTGTGAGACAGCATTGCTGACCAGTGTGCCACTCCTTCAATTAAATCAGTAAGCTGAAGTGTAGTCACTACTGTAAATTCAGTTATGTGGAAGCCAATGTATGTATAACAAGATTCTTCTGTGTGATAACTGACCAGATAACCCGCTTTACAACACCTCTGGTCTTCTTGAAAACAGCGACATGAATATTTTGTGTTTCTCTGTAAGGACAGGTGGGCCCATTTCAGTTTCGTGTTTCAGCTGAAAGATGACAGGTCCATTCAGAGTTCCTGTTGAGTAGTAGACCATTTGGTCATACAGCAACCCGATAGTCCCAATGCAGGCCATGTACAAATCAGTCCCCCTTTAATTCACCATATCTGTACTGCCATGCCAAAACATTTTAAGGAGCCACACACTTAAAGAAATCACTGCATGCTTGAGAATGATTGTAAGGTACGTTGCCTCTGACAGTGTAGTACACTCTCAATACTGCACTGAATATCACGATGGTATTTGGTAGGGAGTTGCAAGACACAAGTGAGGGAATACTGATAGGTGCCCAGTCAGGATACTGAGAGATGTGGAAGCCTTATTGCCCAACATTATCCTAAATTAGTCATTCCCCACTACAATCCTGTTCGATCCCCAGGCTACAGCTCATCATAAAATGAGCAAGATACAAGCTTTAATTAATTTAGCCGCTATTTTAGTTCACGGTCACTTAATCTTGGCTCCCTCTGCAAATTGCCATGTGAAGTTGGTCTTAAATAGCCACACTTGAAGGCCTCTAATCAATTCATGATAGACAAAATAAACAGAGTATACATGGACAAATAGTCAGTGATGGTATTATTAATGCCCAGGTCAGTAGATCGTTTTTAAATTTAGATCTTTCTGCACTCAAATTGAGGAATAAATTCTCTCATATGCTGTTGTTCCAAGAAAGGATGGATTAAATGCAACATAAAATCAACACAGTTTAATTCAAACTTTGAAATCCACTCCTTGCATCAACCAATATGGTTTTTGTCGATTCTCAAAGCAGTCCACAGTGTCCTTTCTGAAAGGAATGTCAATTGATGCTTAGATATTGGCCATTTTCATGGCATTCTGCCCACTTGGAACTGACTTAAAACCACCCAAACTCACTTGACATCATTTTACAGTTGGAGTAAACTTGCCCCATTAATTTGGACTGGGTTTAAGGCCAAAACCCGCAAGAACATGATGATGGATTTTCATTTTGCAAATAGTACTCTCATTGATTTTGTTCGACATTAATGAGGCTGTCAGCTGTCACTGGGTGCCTTTTTGGCTCACTGTATAAATATTCATAGAGTGTTTACAGAGTTGACCGTAGCAGCGCTTAACAACTTCACCATTTTCATTATTTACCTAACATATTTTCATCTTCATTTGCTCAGGAAGTGTGGACACCAATGGCTGAGCCAGCATTTATTGCCCATCCCTAATTGCCCAGATGGCAGTTAAGAGTCAACCACATTGCTGTGGTTCTGGAGTCACATGTAAGCCAGGCCAGGTAAGGATTAGGGACAGGTTACACCTGAAATGTCGACTTCTCCATCTCCTGATGCTGCCTGGCTTGCTGTGTTCTTCAGCCTCCTGCTCGGCCAGGTAAGGATGGCAGTTTTCTTGCCTAAAGGACATTGGTGAACCCAGATGGGTGTTTTACATTAATCAACATGGTTACGTGGTCACAATTAGGTAACTTTAATTTGATGTTCTTATTGAATTCAAATTTTACCATTTTGTCACGGTCGGATTTGAACCCATGGTCATTGGAATATTAGCCTAGGCCACTGACTAGCCCAGTGACAATATACATTTGGCCACCACCTCCTCCTATGGCAGTAACTGCTTTTATTATTCTAGTGTCTCCACCTGTCCTAGGAGACTGGTTAATGCCACTTTCAACAACTTGGCCTGGCAAATCAGAATAGATGCTGGCAGTTTATTGCCATGCTGTAGACAAGGTGGTCCACATTTTGAAGAACTAGGCAGTTTGAGAAAGCGTTCTATCAATGGGCATCAGTCTGAAAGTTTGCGCAGAGGGAGAGAGGCTCTTCATTTTGTGCAAAGATGCCAGCAGAGGCTCAAGTCCGGAAGTTCTGCCTCCAAACTTGACCTCTGCCACTTTGCCAGAAGGACACAGATGGAGAGGTTGTTGGGGGCGTTGGGGATGGGGGGGAGGGCCACACCAACAGCTTTCACTCATATAATTTTGGTGAAGTTGATGTCTGAAACTGGAAATGTACAAGTTAGACCTTCTCAGAACAGATCAGAACTTTTGTGGATTGTATTGGATAGCTTGGGAATGGTTATAACCTTCAGGTATTGTCCCCAGGACATCTGTGGGAGAGATAAAATGTCATCTGGAATGGTTAAATGTGGTCATGAATGTGTGCAAATAGAGTGAAGACTCCTTGGAACTGTCAAAGCTGTCAAAATGCATTAGAAATATCAAATCAGTCAGGGAAATTAGCTTAGTTGGGCTTTACAATTTAGAAAACCATTATGGATTTTTAAAAAAAATCTATAGTTTTAATTGCACTCTGTTGACATAAGCCTGAGAATTATCATGAATGATCTGTGCTCCAGGAAGGATTGTTTTACCTCATATTATCACAGTGTGGTGCCTGGTGTATGAACAGTTCTATTGACAGCTCAAAATGATTGCAGAACAGAAATTGATTTTTCATAAGAGATTAACTGAAGGTATATCAATGTATTGATTTTTTAACTCAATGGCAGTAGCATTTTAGAAAGACAGTAACGTCATCAATAGACACTACTTTATGTCTGCGGTCTGCCATAAACAATTATAGGTCAGTAGGCACAAGTGGATAAGGATAAAGGAGAGTAGATGTGGGTAAAGGTTGGGATGAGTTGGATCCACGTTGGCCTTGGGACTTGAAATGGGCATGTGGATTAAAGGGGTCATTCATAAGCATCAAGGGGAAGAGGTGCCACAGT
Organism: Chiloscyllium plagiosum; assembly: GCF_037043375.1. Lineage (NCBI taxonomy): Eukaryota > Metazoa > Chordata > Chondrichthyes > Orectolobiformes > Hemiscylliidae > Chiloscyllium > Chiloscyllium plagiosum. Next base: position 18,213,886 of record NW_028270149.1, read on the forward strand.
GATGGGTGGAGGGACAGAGGATGACACGGAGGTTATGAGGGGTGCTGGGAGAAAAGTGGAGATTTTAGGTTGTAATGGAGAGTATGAGGGGCTATGGGGTTTGGTGAGGGGTGCAGGTTTGTATGGACATGGCATAGAGAGTGTATGGAGTGAAATAACTCCACAGTATCCCGTCATTAAGTCACCCTTTATTTACATGTGGAAAGTCCTTGACACTGATTTAGTTCCCTCAGAGCCAGTTCTCAGATTGAACAGGGTGCCTGACACCCCTGTTTTTATCTGTCAGCCAGGACTCCCTCATTGCATCAGATTAATAGCCCCAATCAGGGAACTTAGATTCAATGGTGACCTCAGTACAATCACTACATGGAGGTGAGGAGTTATGAGGGGGTAGGGGCTAGTTATCATTTTAATGACGTCAGGACAAGCCAGAGCCTGAAGCCAGTCTTCTGTATAACCCACCTCAAAAACATGATACGCTCTGCAATTTAGGATTCCAGGGATTCCCACCACTCCAGAGGGAAGATCCAACCTGCTGGGCCATTTTTCCCCAAAGCAGGATTGTGGAATTGGAAAATGTTCTGGATCTGCATTGCTGACCCAGAAACAAACAGACAGGTATCCCGGGGCCAGATTCCGCCATTGGGTGTGGGAAGTGGGAGGTGGGACCAATCCAATGTCAAATTCTCAACTCTGCTGGGAAATGAGATTGTTAATGACTAAATTAGTGACTGGCTGTGAGTGATTTTTTTTTTAGATAAGATTACATTACAGTGTGGAAACAGGCCCTTTGGCCCAACAAGTCCACACCGACCTGCCGAAGTGCAACCCACCCATACCCCTACATTTACCCCTTACCTAACACTACGGGCAATTGCGCATGTCCAATTCACCTGACCTGCACATCTTTGGACTGTGGGAGGAAACCGGGGCACCCGGAGGAAACCCACGCAGACACAGGGAGAACGTGCAAACTCCACACAGTCAGTCGCCTGAAGCGAGAATTGAACCCGGGTCTCCGGCGCTGTGAGGCAGCAGTGCTAACCACTGTGCCACCGTGCCACCCACAAATGGGGAGGGACAACAAGAAAGTGTTCTAAGCATTGCTGTGACTGACACTTCCACATGGCCTCAACACTGAGAGGGCCCTGATAGTGGTGAAGGCAACAACAGAGCTGTGTCTTGAGATACACCAGGGAAGCTTTGGATCTTAAAACTTAACAGGTGCTTTGTAGTGTTTCAATCCAAATGCATCCTTTTTAAAAAATTGAAATAGACCTGCTCTGGTGTTGCTAACCTGGCCCACTTTGAAGAATCTGATCAACTGCTGAGAGCTCATATTCGTCTCCTGCTCCCTGCACAAACCTCAGGAGGTCTGAGGGCAAGTTCTTAGTAAGCTTCCTAAATGAGCTCAAAATGGCCAATTAACGATGAGGTAAAGGACTGTGGATGCTGAAGATCTGAAACAAACAGAACAGAAAATGCTGGAGAAATCCAGCAACTCTGGCAGCATCTGTGGAGAGAAAACACCATTAACATTTTGTATCCAGTGACCCTTCTTCAGAACTGATAGCAGCTTGGAAAAGGTGACATTTTTGCTGATGATGGGATTGGGTGGGGAAAGGAATGATTGCATAGGTGGAGATGGAGAGATAGTGAGAAAGAAAGAGGAGGTGGACAAAGGAAGTGTTAACAGTAAGCCAGGGAAGAGAAGCTACAAAAACAGAAATTGCTGGAAAAGCTCAGCAGGTCTGAACTGTTCTGAGGAAGGGTCTATCAACCTGAAATGCTCACACTGATTTCTCTCCACAGATGTTGCCAGACCTTCTGAGCTTTTCAGCATTTTTTATATGTTTTTCATTCCCAGCATTCATATTCTTTCGGTTTTGGAAGCTAGATAGGTGATAGTGGGGGTCCTGAGTAAAAAGGAGTTAAGGAGAAGAGGGAGGGGGTAAAACAGGAGTGGGGGGTAGCATTAGAGAGTGCATCACAGCTGCAGAAAAGGAGGTTTTTGAGGAGGGTTTGTCGACTGAATCAGTATGGGTGAAGGTTGTAAAGTATCTAAATGGAAGAGGAGGTGTTGTTCCTCCAGCTTGTGCTGAGTCTCGCTGGGGTACTGTAGCAGGCCCAAGATAGAAATGTTGACATGGGAATATAAAGCAACAGGCAACTGTACATCCAACTAACAAAACAAGCAACTTTGCTTTCCCAGCCATGTCATGACCTCTATCACAATAACCCCCCAACCCTCACCTCAGGAAAGGCCAACAACAGGCTGACCTTGGCCCTAACCTGGTCATTCTGGACTTCCCACGTCCACTCTATCCCAATTCGGGACAGGAAAATTCAGGTGCTTACAGGGACTGCCATCTCGTTAACATTTCCCAAATTTCACAAGGCAACCAGGCAAGCAGATCGTCAGCTACTTCCAATGTGACCATGAGCAGGAGTAGGCCATTCAGCCCCTCGTGTCTGTCCTGCCGTTTAGTAAGATCATGGCTAATCTGATTGTAACCACAAATCCACAATCCTGATTACCAACCTCCTTTGAATATAATTTTTTAATCTCCTTGCTAAACAAGAATCTATCCGCTCTGACTTAAAAGTGTGAGTTGTGTTCAGGTGCTACGCACAACATCAATGACCAAAAAAAAAATTAAAGAGCGTCTCACTGTTCTAAAAGATGCGATGCTCATGCTCTGAAAAAAAAATCACAAAGTCCTCTTGTTTAATGTTCCTCCTTTGTAGATGCAGAAACTGCCACTGGGACAAATGGCTGCTGAACATGTGATGTGCAAGAACCTCTCTGGCATTCATCTAGACTATTTCTTAGTCTAACAGTGTGAATACAGCAATAGGATAATGACTGCAACACATTAATTACACAATAAGAAGCCATATCACAGTGAAGGAGCATTTTTATTACTAATGTGCCTATTTGATTTTGACTTCATAAATTAGAATAAAACTGTGCAGAATTATACACAAATCAGTGGATACATTTTAAAAAGGCTATGTTTACATGTGCTAGATATGTCAATTTGAATTTATGTTGACTAATCTGCAGTGGATCAAACATAATCAGACATGGACGAGTGCCCTTAACTGGGATAATCCAAATATATTTAGTAGATTACTCTGACACTTTAATTTAGCACTTGAAATGCTTACACACAGGTAATTTGAATGTAAATCATGTGGACTTCATTCTAAAAACCATTTGTTTGCCAAATCCAGTAAATGATAGGGAAGCTTAGCTTCTGACCAAACATTACACAAATATGTATTGATTAAATCTATTAGGATCCTATCAAAGTGATTCTGAACTGTTGGGGAGATAATGCAATAATGCAGTAGCACTTAGCGCTTTTAACTGTGTTGAGTGTTCTGCCATTGTACTGAATTGCATTCTGTGATGCATTGTTCTACACTGCATTGAATTGTGTTGAATTGACTAGACAGTTGCACGTGCTGTTTGTTTCCATGTCAGCAATCCCACAATAGGCCCCAGTAATCTAATAGGTGATGGCAAAAAGGTTATAACAGGTTATATTGTAAACCCAGCCTATTCTACATTAAGAGATTTTTTTTTTGCATTATTGGTTCACAAGATCTGAGTGTCACTATCTAGGCCAGCATTTATTGCCATCCCAGCTGTCGTCTTGAACTGCTACAGTTCTTGCAGTATAGGGAAATTCAGTGCTGTTAGGAAAAGAATTCTGGAATTTTGACCTAGCAACAATGAAGGAACGGTGATTTATTTCTGAGTCAGGATGGTACATCACTTGGAGGGGAACTTGCAGGTGTCCGTCTGCACCTCCTGCCCTTGTTCTTCTAGGTGGTAGAGCTCACAGGTTTGAAAGGTGTTGTTAAATGATGTGTGCAGTTAATAAGTTACTAAATTCACTCATACTCATGCACTGCCATTGACAATGGTCGAGTTTTACCAAGCCCCAGGCAGTGGGAATGGAGGCCTGGGGAGGTAAAATATCAGGATAACTTTTAGACACAACCCTCGTAGCAGGAGCTAAGCTGCTCACCTAACAGAGCTGGGAAGCAAGTTAGAGTCGTAGAGTCATAGATGTGTACAGTACGGAAACAGACCCTTTGGTCCAACTCATCCATGCCAACCAAATATCCCAACCCAATCCAGTCTCACCTGTCAGCACCCGTCCCATTTCCCTCCAAACCCTTCCTATTCATATACCTATCCAAATGCCTTTTAATTGTACCAGTCTCCATGACTTCCTCTGGCAGCTCATTCCATACACATACCACCACCACCCTCTGTGTGAAAAAGTTGCCCCTTTTGTCTCTTTTATATCTTTTCCCTCTCACTCTAAACCTATGCCCTCTAGTTCTGGACTCCCCCACCCCAGGCAAAAGACTTTGTCTATTTATCCTATCCATGCCCCTCATGATTTTATAAACCTCTGTAAGGTCACCCCTCAGCCTTCCTCGCTCCAGGGAAAACAGCCCCAGCCTGTTCAGCCTCTCCCTGTAGCTCAAATCCTCCAACCCTGGCAACATTTTTGTAAATCTTTTCTGAGCCCTTTCAAGTTTCACAACATCTTTCCGATAGGAAGAAGACCAGAACTACACGCAATATTCCAACAGTGGCTGAACCAATGTCCTGTACACCTGCAACATGACCTCCCAACTCCTGTACTCAATACTCTGACCAATAAAGGAAAGCATACTAAACGCCTTCTTCACTACTCTATCTACCTGCGACTCCACTTTCAAGGAGCTATGAACCTGCACTCCAAGGTCTCTTTGTTCAGCAACACTCCCTAGGACCTTATCATTAAGTGTATAAGTCCTGCTAAAATTTGCTTTCCCAAAATGCAGCACCTCACTGGCCGAATGAATAATTAAGGGTGACTTTTCTTGGCCATTGGGAGTTTGTCAGTGGTAGAGCAGCCTCCTGCCTTGCAGAGAGGTTCACCACTTGCATCCTGAGAGAAAAGGAGGGCCACCAATTCTAGACACTCTAAAGTGCAAGAAGAGAACTGCCAAAGGAAAATGATGGCCGCAGACCCAAAGTTGGCCCTTGAGAGGTTTCCTGCTTTCTTGGCGTGGGTAAGCATTTATTTCATCTCAACCTTCCAAGGACTCCCCAAAATGAAAGTATGTGTGAAAGACCGTTCCTAACTGGCCATATTCCTTGCTCCTAATTACTGTCTCCTGATAATAAGACAGGGAGAGTCAGAAAGCATTTGAAGAAGCGAAGACCTTATTGACTAGCAAAGTGGCTTGGCCAACCACAATCCCAAGAAGCAATTGGTTTTAGCTTGCAATGCCTTGTACAGGGTTTAGGTGGTACACTAGAAGGTGGTGTGCAGAAGTCTGTAGCGTGTATTTCACAAACTTTAAGTGGATTGGTGCAAAATAGCTTACAAGTTGAGAGAGAGGCATTATTGACCATTTTTGGTGTTGCTAAGTTTTGCAATACTTGTACATTATGAAGGTCACTTTGTTCTCTGACCATTGCGTCATTATGATCATATTTGGTTCACAAAGGGAAAACCATTCCCATTAGCTGAAGACTTCAGAGATGACCATTAATTTTGATGGCCCATTAAAAATCTTTTGAAACCTCCCATGAAGATTGATTCATTTCTAGCCACTGAGTTATTTTACATATACAGAGGACATGGAAAATTAGTGAAGAGTCTCATAATAGTGGTCAGTAAAATGTTCAGTTAAAATAGAGTGTGAGGATGAGAATTTGCAAGAGAACAGTTTGCCGGCAATTACAGAATCCATTGGAGGAGCAAAGTGAGCCAGGGTTTTTGATTAAGCCAAATCAATCAATGTCACAGTCCCAACCATTAAGTGTGTTTGATAGTCAAAGTCAACATTTAGATTTGGCACAGGCAGAAATGTTGAGAGAGCAAAGTCAAATGATATGGAAAAGGAAGGAGACAATAAGACAGAAAAAGATAGATGCCACATGGGACAACTGAAAGTATCTGCAAATGCAGGATATTCCTTCCATTATGATTTCAAGTGATACTTTTGTTAAGCATAATGTTAAAGAAATGTACAAATCATTCTGGTAATGTCAGTCACGGCTTGCTTGTGATTACAGTTAAACAAATCAACAACACAATCTGCTTCACTTAATCATATTGTATTCTGACAAACCAGTTACAATTCCAGTTACATTTTTATATTCAAGTTGTATTTTATTTAAATGGAGAGGGCATATACTGTAGACCCCTCCCTGCTGCTCTCTCTGATGGGAAGGCGTAACGAAAGATAGTTCAATAATAGTTGCCTACAGTTGAGCATGTATTCGTTTTACCCAACGCAATACACAACGTTAACAGAACTAATGAGGGCACCATAGCAGTACAAATATATTTATCCATCCTTCATTATCCCATTATATCCCTCTCAGCAGTCAATTAAATCTCATGAATTCCCTCAAGAAGCAAGCAATCATCCTCACTTCCACCTCATTTCAAAAGAGTTAATTATCAGCCAATATTATATTTATTACCCAAATCCAATTATAGGGAGTAGCTAATGATTTCTGAAACATACGCAATAATGACAAATATATTAACTACACAGTAATATCTAACAGGGCAATCACTACACTGTAAGCAGCTCTGAGCTATTTGCAGGTGACTATTCTTCTTCCCCCTCATTCAGTACCCTCACCATCTTGCACACGTCCCAAAGTGGAAAACAGTAAGTTATGTGCAACAATACAATCGGCCTTTTGGATTTTGGTAAAAGCAACTGAGGAAAGTTTGCTGTGTTGTGTTCCCTCCCACCCTAATGGAAATGATTGAATTTTCACTTGGTGATGATAGCATGACCAGAAATGGTGAACTTGGCAGGAATTCAACTGTGACTGACCTTAGCAGTGGAACCTGTCATCTGTCAAACTATTTAATCCCCTGGTCTGTCTCCAGTCATTACAGGTGATAAAGATGGATGGCAACACAGGCACTTGAAGCACATCCTCTAAACATGGACTGGTGCAGTGCCATTCAGCCAACTACATTGGGCGAACCCATTGGAAGAGCTGCCCAATTAGTCCCAACCCTCTGACCTTACACTCCTGCAAAGGTTCCTCTTTCAAGTTGGTGCACAATCTTTGGAGGTGGCAGAAAAGGTTAACAAAATAATCACAAAGCATTTGGTGTCCTGACCTTTATAAATAAAGTACAAAATAAAAGTTCAGGTACAAAATAAAGTACAAAAGTCTACAAAAGCCAGGAAGATATGAGAATCCCCCATCAGGTGCAAGTTTAGCACCAGCTAAAGTATTGTGTCTAATTCAGGACACCACACTTTAAGAAGCATGTGACTGCTTTGGAGAGGGTAAGGAAGAGATTTACTGAAATGGTTCTAGGGATAAGGGAGTACAGACACTGGAGAAGCTAGGCATTTTCCTCACAGAAGGTTCAGAGAAGATCAGATAGAGGTATTTAAGATCATAACAAAGACATGAGAAACTGCCTTGGATAGCGGAATATTTGATGCTGAATTAAAGTGATTGGCAAAAGGAGCAGAGGCAATCACTTAATTTTTTAAAAGATTCCCTACAGTGTGGAAACAGGCCCTTTGGCCCAACAAGTTCTCACTGACCCTCCAAAGAGTAACCCACCCAGACACATTTCTCCCCGAATGATGCACCTAACACAATGGGCAATTAATCTAACCTGCACATCTTTGAAATGTGGGAGGAAACTGGAGCACCCAGAGGAAGCCCACACAGACATGGGAAGAATGTGCAAACGCACGCAGAGAGTCGCCCAAGGCTGGAACCAAACGCAGGTCCCTGGCGCTGTGATGCAACAGTGCTAACCACTGAGCCACCGTGCCACCCCACTTAATGCTTTGAGTGGTTAGGATTTGTAATGCATTGCCTGATAGAGTGGTACATCTGAGTTCATTAGTAACCCCTGACAGAGAATTGCATTGCTACTGGAAGGAGAAAATTGTGTGTTTATATGGGACGGGAGAGGGGGGTGGGGGTTGGGGGGTGGTGGTGGGTGGTGGTAAGAGCTAGGGAAAGGACAAAGAAGATTGTTCTTTCAAAGAGCTGAGACAGACTCAGTGGGCCAACCATGCAATTGTATGATAGTAAGTTGGCATTGAATCTCTTTCAACCACCATTTCAAGCAGTGTATTCCACGTCAGAACAAATTGTAGTCAAAATAGCATCCAAATTCCCATTCTTAGGAAGAAATATCACACCTTTTATAGAATTGATAACAGCTAGTCAGCATCTTTGGCCCAGAAATATCACAAGATAATTTCCCTATCAGTAGGAATTCATATGCACAGTTTCTCAGCCAAGCATAAGTGCCTTCACTCCACTGTTAATTTCTGCTTTTACCCATTTTGTGGAGAATTTGGTGGTCGAGCACATATGCATCATTCAGATACCTCCGGGGTGTAAGGACGTCACACATGATGGATTTATGTGTGCATATAAAGGCCAGCAATGCCCACCTTTCAATAAAACAAGTGGTAACAACTAAGCTCAACCTTTCTGACATTATATAAATCATACCCGTGTTTAGTAAAGTGATATGCAATTACACAGATTACAAAATATGCTTAGCTGTAAATGGCAATTTACAAAATACGGAATAAAAGCTAAAGATCATTCCTAAGTGAAACCTTATATTGTAGAAAACAGCTAACAGCTGTGATTTACCATGGTGACTACTAGCTAATCAAACAAAGAGCTCTTGTTTGATGCACAATTCACTGACGTCTCTGTTTCTCCCTTCACATTTAGTTCAAACATCAAGGAATAACTCCCATCCTCAAGAATTTACATTTTGTAATTATTAATCTCACGAAATGCACAAATGCCTGTGGGTTAGAAAGGAATGAGACACTATTCAAACAACAACGTGGAAGTGACATTACAGAGCACACACCTTGATGCCAATGGTTTATTTAAATTAATTTGTGTTAAACAACAAATAGTTACAGTAAAGCACAATGTTATCACATGTAATGTAAAATATGCAGAGGAAAAGGCTTCTTTAGTTAAACAAAACAATTCAAGCTTTTATGACCAGGTATTGCTGGTAATAGGGGGATAGAAATTACTTTTAATGGGGATTGCTACATGCTGAAATTATTCAGACAGATAAACTAGCTGTGACAAATTTTCCTGATCCAATACTTTGATGGATGTTATCATTGAGGCTTAGCAACATTGCAGCTAAAATTACCATTTAAAATGATTATGTTTTTAAATATGTATTTCTATGAAAGTATGATGCTGGACATTATCTATGCATTCATTTAGGGAGGGGTTTAAAATGATTTTATTTCCCAGAACCGTGGATCAGTATTCAATCAAAATGACCCCAATCCCAAACCACTTGTCTCTCATTGCTGATGCATTTGACATGGACACCAAGGTATGTAAGCAGAGAATCAGCCTTCTTGAATGAACCTGTTGCTTTCACCAAGCAGTTCTCTCCTTATAAATGACTAAGACTTTGAAGTTTCAACTGCCGAATCACTAGCATCAAGTTGTCTAATGCCCAATTGGAAGTCAAACTGGTTATGCCACTGACACTTCGGTGTGTGTGGGTCATTTTCTCAATATCAATGAATTCCAGTGGCAGTGATTCACCAGTGTCCATTGCAGCATCACTGAAATCCTTTTACTAAGAAATTCCATGCATATAGAAAGCTGTCACATCTGTCACGAGTCTACTCACAATGCACCAGCTCCATTTTACCTTAAGTCACCCCCTGGTGCCTTCATTCTCACAAAGACAATGTGTGTACATTTCTTATCCAGGCATACACCGATTTCATATGTAGTCACTGCAGAAACACATGCTCTACAGACATATAACCTACATGTAATTGTTGTATTGATATCGCAGGTATGTATTAATGTACACAGTGACACAGATTCTGCTATATGAACATACTTCAGACAGATACTAACGGTACAATGACAATACTTCTCATACACACTGTATCCAGGCACATTGTCGGGGATATTATACACCCAGGTCACTGCATATAGTGTCATCTTTCAGTGTGTGAAAATGTCGCAGCATTTATCATTCAGTCATAGAATTGTACAGCACAGAAACAAACCCTTTGGTCCAACTCATCCATGCGAACCAGGTATCCTAAATTAATCTAATCCCGTTTGCCAGCATTTGGCCCGTATCCCTCTAACCCTTCCTATTTATATACCTATCCAGAAGCCTTTTAAATGTTGTAATTGTACCAGCCTCCACAACGTCCTCTGGCAGTTCACCCTATACACCCTCTGTGTGAAAAAATTGCACCTTAGCTCCCTTTAAATCTTTCCCCTCTCATCTTAAACCGATGCCCTCTAGTTTTGGCCAACCCCACCCAAGAAAAGGAACGAGAGGGTATAGGTTTAGGGTGAAAAGGGAAAGATTTAAAAGGGAGCTAAAGGGCAACCTCTTTACACAGAGGGTGGTGTATGTATGGAATGAGCTACCAAAGGAAGTGGTGCAGGCTGGTCAGCATGGATGAGTTGGACTGAAGGGTCTGTTTCAGTGCTGTACGTCTCTATGACTCTATAACCTTGGTTATTCACCACATCCATGCCCCTCAAGATTTTGTAAACCTCTATAAGGTCAGCCCTCAGCCTCCGACACTCTACGGAAACTTCAGCCTCTCCCAATAGCTCAAACCTTTCAACCCTGGCAACATCCTTATGAATCTTTTCTGAACCGTTTCAAGTTTAACAACATCCTTCCTTTGATAGGGAGATCTAAATTAAAGTCCAGCTGCCATCCCTTGGCCCACTGGCTCATCTGATCACGATCCTGTTGTACTCTGAGGTAACCTTCTTCGCTGTCCACCACACTTCCAATTTTGGTGTAATCTGCAAACTTACTAACCAGGCCTCCTATGTTCACATGCAAATCATTTACATAAATAAGGAAAATGCAGTGGGCCAGCAACGATCCTTGTTGCACACCACACGTCACAGGCCCCAGTCTGAAAAGCAACCCTCTACCACCAATCTCTCTCTCTCCTACTTTCAAGCCAGTTCTATATCCAAATGTCGAGTTCTCCTTTTCTTCCGTGTGATCTAACCTTGCTGACCAGTCTACAATGCAGAATCTAGTCAATGCCTGAATGAAGTCCATGTACAGAGGAACCTCGATTATTCGAACGAGATGGGCGGGCACTATTTTGTTTGGATAATTGATTATTTGGTTAATTGATTTCCTCTGGGGCTTGGGGTTTTCTGTGAAGTCTGCTCCCCGTTCAAGAGACTAAGCAGCAGCACACTGCACGTGAGTCCCCACCCCCAGCCCCACTTGCCCCCCAACCCCACCCCCATCCCTGCCCGCTCCCACCCCTTCTGCCCCCGACCCCCCAAAACCCCGTCCTTCCACATCCTGCCCACTCCCCCAGCCCCATCCATTCCCACCACCTGCCCCCCTCAAACCCCACCCACCCCAACCCCATCTGCTCCCCCACCTGCCTCCCAAACCCTGCCTGCCACCCCGCCCCCACCAAACCCTGCCGTCCCCAACCCCATCCGCCCCCAGCTCCCCAAAACCCACCCTCTCCCTAATCCCGTCTGCCCCCACCCCACTCCCTGCTCATCCCCCAAACCCCATCTGCCCCCACACCTGTCCGCGTGCCCCCACCCCCACCCCCACCCCCACCACCACCACCCCCACACCCTCGGGGTAGCCGGACTGTAAACCAACAGTAAGACTGCTGTTGCCTTTTTGGGTTAAGTCTCCAAATAGCGCACGTGCATGCACACACACACACACAATATTTTTTGACAGGTTGCGGCTTTCCACCATAGGACAATGGTGGAAAGATTAACTGGGGAAGGGGGATTCAGGGTACATCCTGTGTAGAACTCCAGGAAAAGTGTGGGGGGAGAGAGAGAGGGTGGGTGGTCAGTGATTTGGAGACGGTGTCTGGACCCTCCAGGACTGTTCTCGGCAGCATTTCAGTGAGCCGAGTTCGTTTTTAATCATTGTACCTGTAAACAAAAGAGGGGATCAGGGTTGAAACAGCTCTTTAACATAATGCTTCTATCGGGACCTCGAGGTCTCTTTCAGATAATCAGATATTCGGATCATTGATATTGGAATTTACAAGGTTCCTTTGTAGATCATGTCCATCGCTCTGCCCGCATCAGTTTGCTTTGTTAATTCTTCAAGAAACTCAATCATATTTGTGAGACATGATTTCCCATGCACAAAACCATGTTGATTATCCCTAATCGGGTTTGCTTTTCCAAATGCATGTAAATCCTGTCCCTCATGATCCCCTCCAACAACTTGCCCACCACCAATGTCAGGCTCACTGGTCTCTCGTTCTCTGGTTTCTCATCACCTTTCTTAAATAGTGGCACTACGTGAGCCAACCTCCAGTCTTCCTGCACCTCACCTGTGACTATCGATGATACAAATATCTCAGCAAGAGGCCCAGCAATCACTTTCCTAGCTTCCCACAGAGTTTTAGATTACATTACATTACATTACAGTGTGGAAACAGGCCCTTCGGCCCAACAAGTCCACACCGACCCGCCGAAGCGAAACCCACCCATACCCCTACATTTACCCCTTACCTAACACTGCGGGCAATTTAGCTTGGCCAATTCACCTGACCTGCACATCTTTGGACTGTGGGAGGAAACCGGAGCACCCGGAGGAAACCCACGCAGACACGGGGAGAATGTACAAACTCCACACAGTCAGTCGCCTGAGGCGGGAGCGGGAATTGAACCTGGGTCTCCAGCGCTGTGAGGCAGCAGTGCTAACCACTGTGCCACCGTGCTGCCCACCTGATACACCTGATCAGGTCCTGGGAATTTGTCCACCTTTATGCATTTTAAGACATCCAGCACTTCCTCCTCTGTAATATGGACATTTTTCATGATGTTGCTATTTATTTCCCCAAGTTCTCTAGCTTTCACAGTGAACACAGCAAAATATTCATTTACTATCTCCCGTAACCCCAGCGGTTCCACATGTAAGCTGCCTTGCTGATCTTTGAGGGGCCCTATTTTCTCCCTAGTTACCCTTTTTTCCTTCATATATTTATAAAATCCTTTTGGATTCTCCTTAACCCTATTTGCCAAAGCTATCTCATATCTCCTTTTTGCCCTCCTGATTTCCCTCTTTAGTATATTTCTACTGCCTTTATACTCTTCAAGGGTATACCTGTCACATGCTTCTTTCTCTTTCTTGATCTGAGTGGAATACACTCAGGTTACACCTTTGAGACACAAAGTCGAAACATACAGACAAGAGTAGGCCACTTGGCCCTTTCAGTCTGCTTGACCAATCAACAAAATCATGGCCCATATAATTTTAAACTCAACACTACATTCCTGAATACTCCAGATAATCTTTGATTCCCTGAGTAATCAATAATCCATCAACCTCTGCCTTAAAAGATTCTGCATCCACTGCCTTTTGAGGAAGGGAATTCCAAAGATTCACAATCCTCTGAGGGGGAGAAAAAAACGTCATCTCAGTTCTAAATTGGTGATCCCTTATTTTTAAACGATGACCCCTAGATCTACATTCTCCAACAAAACATCCTTTCGGCATCCACTCTGTCAAGTCCTCTCAGGATCTTTTGTGTCTCAATGAAGACACCTCTCACTCTCCTGAACTCCCGAGGATACAGGTCTAGTCTGTCTAGTCATTTCTCATTAGTCAATCTGCTCATTCTAGATATTAGTTTTCTCTGAACTGCTTGCAATGCATTAACATCCTTTTGTGGGTAGAGTGATCAGTAAATTGTTAAGAGTTTAGGCCCCAGCACCAACCCACTTGTGACATCCTGCCAGCCATTCATTCCTCCTCTCTACTTTCTGTTAGCCAGCTAGTCTTCTATCCATGTCCAAATGTTATCCCAACACCATGAACTTTTATTTCCCACCATAACCTTTGATGTGGCACCTTATAAAATACCTTCCTGGAATCTAAAGTACCAAACATCCACTGATTCTCCTTTTATCTTCAGCACAAGTTACATCTTCAAAGAACACCAATGATTTAGTTAAATATGATTTCTCTTTGACAAAACCACATAGGCTCTGTCTGTGTCTGATTATTTTGTACATCAATAGTCAAACTCCTTTGGCTCACATTCTTGAGACAACCTTGAGTGATACTCTGGAGACGGTCACCAGTCACACCATGAATCCCAAGTCACACACTAAAGTCACAGTCTCAAATCACAGCCTTGTGATGCACACACTCAGGTAAAACACCAGTCACATCCTTGAGTGTGACCCTCAAGTCACAACCAAAATACAAACCCTCGAGGTATAATTCCGAGACTCACCCTCGGTCACCTCCAAAGGAATGTTGATGGACCCTTCTCCATTCCTTTGCTCCCAAATGCAACAAAACCTTTCAAAGACAAACTGGACAGTTCCCCCACATTATGTTCCTGCTGTGAGCCAGGGATCCACTGGTAGATATGGAACAGATTCTGAATGGGGAAATTGAGGATTGGAAATGGAAAAACCACCAGGAACTGTTGGCAGAGCCTCAGATTTGGTATCCTGCCAAAAGGTCCCTGTTGTGAGGCTGGTTGGGGGCTAATAGAAGAGAATTCTCCTTGAAAAGGAAAAACTTCTAAAAATATGTATCTATAACAAGTAAAGTTTCAGAATTGAAAACACTAAAATTAACACAATCTAAACTTTAAATCAAAAAGCATTTTTAACAGCAATGTATTCCTTTCCTTACATTATACAATTTAGCTTACTTAGATTAAATATTTCTTAAAACTGAAGGCATTTTTCAACTTTCAAATTTAAGCATCAAAATATTAATAAATGTACATGTTTATATGTGCACACGTGATATAGCTTACATACATAATGTACACATAATTATTTATCATACCAAATCACATTAAAATTACACTGACATTTGTATTCTGTATCATACAGTTTTCACTGACAGTAAGTTGTTTGGTTAATGGGACTCACAAAGCCTGACTTTGCCTAGACTGTACACAGTACAGTGCACATAACTACAAACAGCACTAAATATCATGCTCTATTATTGAATCGACACTTACCACTCTAAAATGAAACTGGAACAAGAAAGACCGAAAGACCAGCATTGTCTCCATAGCCGATGAAAAGTGTTACTTTAGTTTCGTCTTTTCTCCAATAACAGCTTTGCATTTCAATTTTTGGAAGAAGAGCTTTACGTTGGACACACTCCTCTCTCAATACATATCCAACTTCTGGCAGACTAGCCAGGCAGCTTCCCGTATCTGTATTTGTGTAAGAAAACAGAAACACTGAGGTTTTTCCAAAGTAACATCCCACTCGTCCCCCTCCCTGCCACTTTCCCCATTGCCGGTTTATTAGTTTAGCTCAGCTTGGCAAGTCACTGGAGGTCACCTCCAAAGATCAAAAGCAATTACTCCTTGTCAACACCCACCACACGACCCCCCTCCCCTACCCATTAAAGCTCAGAAAAACAGGGGGATTGAACTCCTTTTATCTCCCATCACCTCAGTATTAATAAAATAAAATCCTTATGTTAAAGTGGAAAGTTAGGTTTTTTGACATTAATTTGCAAAACTGTAAAGAAATGCTGCAATTCATTCTCCGTCAATATATTACAGTAGCTAAATAGAAACATTGCAACTGCTTCCTTAAATGATAACAGCAGCGTCAAGGGAGTTAAACAACAACAACTGCATTCACGTAGCACCTTTAAAACAGTCAACAAAATGTCCCCAAGATGCTTCACAGATGAAGGATTAACATTGGGCAGCACGGTGGCTCAGTGGTTAGCACAGCTGCCTCACAGCACCAGGGACCTGGGTTTGATTCCTGCCTTGGGCAACTGTCTGTGTGGCGTTTGCACAGTCTCTCTGTGTCTGTGTGGGTTTCCTCCCATGGTCCAAAGGTGTGCAGATCAGCTGAACTGGCCATGTTAAATTGCGCATTGTGTTAGGTGCTTTAGTCAGGGGTAAATGTAGGGAAATGGGTCTGGGTGGGTTAGAGGGCGGGGGGGGGGGGGTGGTGTCAGTGTAGATTTTTTGGACCAAATGGCCTGTTTCCACACAATAGGGAATCTAATCTAATCAAGCCACATGAGGAGGTATTAGGGCAGAGGATTAACAGTTTGGCCAAAGAGGCATTTGAAAGGAGGAAAAAGAAGTGGAGGAGTGTAGATTGAAGGAATTAAGGCCCAAGCAGCTGAAGGTAGAGCTGCCAATAGTGACCCACAGGTATGACCTGCACTGAGTCTCCAAACTTCAGCTAGGCTAATGACAGGAGCCCTAATCTGGCTGCTTTAAAAACAATGTCAGGCTTCTGATCTAATGACACATGTGACTCAAGTGAAAACAGGATTGAGGTTTCTTGTGAAGCCCTTGTAGTTGAATTGTTTGCCAAATCTCCCTGCTGAAGTTGTTGATGAAGAATGACAAGATTCCAGCAAGCCACTGATGCAAATGCAACTTTACTTATACAGGGCCATGGGGGAGAGATATAATTTGGCCCATTGAGGATGGCAATAATAATTGTCCAATACAATCATACAGCATGGAAACAGGCCCTTCGATCCAACATGTCCATGCCGACCGGGTTTCCTAAACTGAACGAGTCCCATTTTCCTGTGTTTGGCCCATATCCCTCTAAACCCTTCCTATTCATGTACCTGCCCAAATGCCTTTTAAATGTTGTAACTGTATCAGCCTCCACCACTTCCTCTGGCAGCTTATTCCAGACACACACCACGCTTTGTGTGAAAATGCCGCTCAGATCCCTTCGAAAACGTTCCCCTTTCACCTTAAACCTATTCCCTCTAGTTTTGGACTCCGCTATCCTGGGGAAAAGACTTTGACTATTCACCCTATCCATGCCCCTCATGATTTTATAAACCGCTATTAGGTCACCCCTCAGCCTCATTCCTCCAACTAAACGCCCAATAACTTTCAGCTTTTAAACTAAACTCAACCGCAAATGGATATGAACTCAGTGAAGCTGACATGCAGCTCCATTGCAGTTTTGAAAAGCGTAAGAATTAACCTCAGGAAAAGCCAGAGAACTATAAACCAATGAGCCTGACATTGGTGGTGGGCAATTTGTTCGAGGGAATCCTGAGGGATAGGATTTACACGCATTTGGAAAGGCAAGGACTGATTAGGGATAGTCAACATGGCTTTGTGCATGGGAAATCATGTCTCACCAACTTGACTGAGTTTTGTGAAGAAGTAACAAAGAGGATTGATGAGGGCAGAGCAGTGGACATGATCTATATGGACTTCAGTAAGGCATTCGACAAGGTTCCTCGTGGTAAACTGGTTAGCAAGAATAGATCTCATGGAATACAGGGAAATCTAGCCATTTGGATACAGAACTGGCGTGAAGAGAGTGGTGGTAGACGGTTGCTTTTCAGACTGGAGGCCTGTGACATGTGGTGTGCGACAAGGATCAGTGCTGGGTCCACTGCTTTTTGTCAATAGTATCAATGATTTGGATGTGAACATAGGAGGTATAGTTAGTAAGTTTGAAGATGACACCAAGATTGGAGGTGTAGTGGACAGCGAAGAATGTTACCTCAGATTACAAAGGGATCTTGATCAGAGGGCCAATGGGCTGAGGAGTGGCAAATGGAGTTTCATTTAGATAAATGTGAGGTGCTGCATTTTGGAAAGGCAAATTAGAGCAGGACTTCTACACATAATAGTAAGGTCCTGGCAAGTTTTGCTGAACAAAGAGACTGTGGAGTGCAGGTTCACAGTTCTTTGAAAGTGGAGCCACAGATGGATAGGATAGTGAAGAAGGCATTTGGTATGATTTCCTTTATTGGTCAGAGTATTGAGTACAGGAGTTGGGAGGTCATGTTGCAGCTGTACAGGACATTGGTTAGGCCACTGTTGGAATATTGTGCACAATTCTGGTCTCCTTCCTATCGGAAAGATATTGTGTAACTTGCAAGGGTTCAGAAAGGATTTACAAGGATGTTGCCAGGGTTGGAGGATCTGAGCTATAGGGAGAGGCTGAATAGGCTGGGGCTGTTTTCCCTGGAGCTTAGGAGGCTGAGGGGTGACCATATAGAGCTTTATAAAATCATGAGGAACATGGGTAGGGTAAGTCGACAAGGTCTTTCCCCTGGTGTGTGGGAGTCCAGAACTAGAGGGCATAGGTTTAGGGTGAGATGGGAAAATTTAAAAGGTACCTAAGGGATAATCTTTTCACACAGAGGTTGGTGCGTGTATGGAATGAGCTGCCAGCGGAAGTGGTAGAGGCTGGTACAATTGCAACATTTAAAAGGCATCTGGATGAATATATGAATAGGAAGAGTTTAGAGGAATATGGGCCACGTGCTGGCAAATGGAACTAGATTAGGTTCAGATATCTGGAGTCTGCATGGACGAGTTGGACTGGACGGTCTGTTTCTGTGCTATTCACCTCTATGACTTTATTTGGATTTTCTTTTTTATTGCAACAACGATGCCCATAATCTGGCCAAAGCCAGATAATTTCTGGCATGTGTTACCCACATAATTAAAATCGCACCATCTCCAAATGTCTTCAACCTTCTAGGTCCTTGCATCAAAACCTTTATCAGAATAAAGGTCCACCCACACCTGCATGAACAGACCTCGATTCCCATCTAAAAGACAGCCCATTTAACAAACATGAACTTTCTATGCACAGTCCCGGAGTGTCAGACTAGCTAACAGACTTTTTTTTTTAAATCTTAATTTTTGGCATCTGATTTACATTCTAAGCATTTCTGGGCACTTTGCTCTAAAATCTGACAGATGGCAACTGGTACCTCACTCATGTCACATTCTTCATGTGCAAGTCTAGATAATGAAGGTTGGCAAGTGACAGAGAGTATCTCAGCCAAGTCTGATACTGTCCTCGTCCCATAATCCAAACCCACATCATCTCCAGAACTGCCACTAGTCATTAGCAGCAGAACACTCAGATGACTGTTTTTTGTGCCTCATCTATGGAAATGGGCAAGGGGGTCCAAATTTAGAACCCACCCATCCTAGCATTAAAGATGAATTACCTCAGCAAAGGCCTGAGAATAAACACATCATGTAAGGTGCATAGCCACTGAGGCAGCAGAGCATTTGCTATTTGACAATATTGAGGAGCTGAACTGCAAAACTTTCACATCACAACAGCAAGCCACTCAGCCCACTAAGTCTCTAGTCCGCAAATCCAATCAACATATCATTACTGTCCGTTCTTCTTCATGTGTTTACCAAGCTTGACCTTTAACATATCTGTACTTTGGCTAGGATTGTGGTGCTTGGGGATATCAAGGAGCAGTGAGGTCTTTGACTCCTGCAGAGTAACAGCGGAGTAACGTTAAAAGGAAATTCTGAGGTTAATTAAATTTGCTACTCATGGTTCAGTCTCTTGTACAGTGGCGAAGCCAAGCACATATTTGGTGGCTGCTTTGCAGAATGCCTCTGTTCAGTGAACAAGCCTGACCCTGAACCTGCAGCTACCTGTCATTTGAATTCTCCATCTTACTCTCACAGTGACCTATCTGTCCTCAGCCTTCTGCAGTGTTCAGGTGATGTTCAGCATAAGCTTGAGGAACAGCAGTTCACCTTTTGTCTCACCCTTCAGTGTTCAACATTGAGTACAATGATTGCAAATCATAACCTCTGCCCCTTTTCCTTCCTGTACACCCCTGGTTTTGATTTCTCTTTTCTTGTGATTCTCGAATGGCCGTTTAAAAAAAATGTATTTGTTCATGGCATGTGGGCATCATAGGCCGGGCCAGCATTTATTGCTATCCCTAATTGTTAAGAGTCAACTACATTACTATGGGTCCTGAGTCACATGTAGGCCAGTTAGGATTACAAATTTCCTTCTCTAAAGGGTTATTTTGACATTCAATAGTGGTTATACGGTCACCATGAGACGAGCTTTCTTTTGTAATTCTAATGTCTTTTATTGAATTCAAATATCACCAACTACTAGGATGGGATTTGAATCCGTTTCCCCAAAACATGAGGTCACCAGACTGATTTCCAGGATGGCAGGACGGACATATGAAGAAAGACTGGATTGACTGGGCTTGTACTCACTGGACTTTAGAAGAATGAGGGGGGATTTCATAGAAATGTACAAAATCCTGATGGGACTGGATAGGCTAGATGCGGGAAGAATGTTCCTGATGTTTGGGAAGTGCAGAACTAGAGGTCACAGTCTCAGAATAAGGGGTGAGCCATTCAGGACTGAGATGAGGAAGAATTTCCTCACTCAGAGAGTTGTGAACTTGTGGAATTCTCTCCCACAGGAAACTGTTGGGGCCAGTTCATTAGATATATTCAAGAGGAAGCTGGATGTGGTCCTTGCAGCTAAAGGGATCAATGGGTATGGGGAGAGAGCAGGAATGGGATATTGGAATTGCATGATCAACCATGATCATGTTGAATGGTGGTGCAGGCTTGAAGGGTCAAGTGGCCTAAGACTGCATCTATCTTCTATGTTTCTATCAACCTGGGGTTCTGGATTAAAATCGTTATGGTCCTAGCGGACAATCTCCCCCAGAGAGATGACTTGTGTCACCAAAGGTCACCACACCTCAGGTGAGGGGCTAGCTTGAGAAGGCAGGATCGCCATGGTAACCTCAGCCTGTGCGGTACCTTTGAACCCATGCTGTTGGCATCACAAACAAGCCATGCAGCCAACTGAGCTAACCGACACCCTTGGTTCTGAAATCCTAACCCAGTGACACTATCACTATTGCACCACCTTCATACATTGCTGAGTCTGATTCTGCCATTCACAACTATTCTAGGCATATCTTTTTTTTAGGAGTAAGTGAGGACTGCAGATGCTGGAGATCAGAGTCAAGAGTGGGGAGCTGGAAAAGCACAGCAGGTCAGGCAGCATCGTAGAGGAGGAGAGTCGACGTTTCAGGTATCAGAAGGGCTTATACCCGAAACATTGATTCTCCTGCTCCTCGGATGCTGCCTGACCTGCTGTGCTTTTCCAGCACCACACATCTTTTTTTTAGTTGATCCATTGCAAATCCCATTTGCCTCGTTCCACCAACGGTCTTGACTTCCATTCTGTCACAGAGTTTTTCTTTTTGTTCTTTTATCATACCCTCCTCCTTTACTCTGCTGCTGTATAAAACTTACAACATCGTGAAATTTTTCGAAGTCATTGACCTGAATTATTAACCTGGTTTCTCTCTCCACAGATACTGCCAGACCTGCTGCGTATTTCTGTATTTTCAATGTTTATATCAGCTCTGAGGGCTAGGTTTCATAAGGAGATTTATTGAGAAATGATGTTTCCCACAGAGTATTTGAGTACTGTGCATTATTGTCAAGTGACAGCAGCTGCAATCATCCCAAGCTGGTGACATAATTCTAGCTGTCAGGTATCATGTGGTGTACCGAGAGTTCCTGCTGTATTGTTATCACAGGCAGTGATGTACCTTTCTGTTTAAACTCAGTGCAAATAACATGACTTGCTTGGAAAAAGACCTACAATTGTATTGCACTTCCCATGACTGCACAATATCCCAAAAGTGTCAAAAAGCCAATGAATTATTTCTTTTCAAAGTGGCACCACCCTCGTAATGCAGCAAACACTCAACAGATCAGACAGCATCTGTCGAGAGAGAGAAACTGAGTCAATGGTTCACCTTTCATTTTATAATGAAAGGCTGAAGATAGGTCTCGACACAGAATCAGAAATGTTACAGTGCAGAAAGAGCCCATCGTATCGGCATGCACTCTCCAAATGAGCATCAAACTCTTGCCTCCTCCCAACACACTTGCACATCGTTTCTATTTCAATCATCGTTACTGCCCTCTTGAATGATTCCACCTCACTTCCAGGCACTGCATTTCATACTCAAACTACGTGCTGTGTGAAAAGGTTTTTTTCTCACATCACATTGCTTCTTTTACAAAGCACTATGCCCGCTGGTTCTTATCTAAGCATGTACTCTACCCAGGACCCTCATGATTTTGAAAACTTCTATCAGATCTCCTCTACGTTTTCTTCACTCCAAATGGAACACTCCCAACCTCTTCAATCTATCCCCATAACTGATGTTAATGAGGTCTTCCTCCTCCTTCTGAAAGCAGTCAGTGGAGGGAGGTCTTGGTTTAACACCTCATCTGAAAGGCAGCACATCCAACAGCAAAATACTCCCTCAATACTGCACCCATGGGTCAACCTTGATTTTTATACTAGCGACTCGAACACGTAATCTTCAGTCTCAAATGTGAGTGTGACTCACTAGGTCAAGGCTGATGGTGGTCAAAGAGAAGTGGCAGGCTGATTCTATGGTCATGTGGAGGTATTAGCAGAACTAGATTGTACTGTGCAGATGGAGGGAATCTCACCAAATTAGCTTGTTTCTAAAGTGACTATATACATCCTGCCATGTCAGGCAACTGATAGAACAAATGACAGGAACAGCACTTCTCTAATGGTGGATACTTCACTTGAAAGGCTTGCCCAAGAAACCACAAAAACCTTGCAAATCATCCCTCCCAACTGGCCCTTCCCATCCCCCCAAAGGCCCCCCCACCCTGCCTTGGAGGAGAAGGGTGAGCATGGTTCAAACAAAAGCATCCTTGGAAATATCTGGATGGAATTGCCTAAGCACTAGAAGGCTCCCATCTTGTAGGAGGTGACAGCAGCTGAGAAGGAAGATCTCAGAGCTCAGAAAGACCAGCTGAAAGAAAATACACAACTTCTCTCTTTTTACTACACAGCCTGAGGACACATTTAACAAAGTTTCCCTTCCAACTTGGCTCTGCTCTCAAGACATTCCCAGGCTGACACATTTATTGCTAACATTTTGCGAGTTATGAACACTGGGAATGCTGTCAGCATAAGTTACTTCTAAAGAATGTTTTCACAAACTTAGGCAAGGATAATACTTTTGACTTTGCGTGCTAGATTACACCCTTTGATATCAACCTGGCCCACCCATTAAACTTCACCCCAAATCTTTGGTTCCAATGATTTTGATGAGCCATAACGAATATGGGCCCAAATATGTCATTGATTATACTCTGGTTTCAGAAGCAGCCTGTCTCTCTCTCTCTCTCTTTGAGCAAAATGCAAGAGGCTACTCTGGTTTTTATTTGAGAATTAAAAAATCATGAGGGACCTGGATAAGGTAAATAGACAAGGTCTTTTCCTGGGAATGGGGGAGTCCAGAACTAGAGGGCATAGGTTTAAGGTGAGAGGGGAAAGATTTAAAAGGGATTTAAGCACCAACGTTTTCACATAGAGGGTGGTGCGTGCATGGAATGAGCTGCCAAAAGAAATGGTGGAGGCTGGTATAATTATAAAATTTAAAAGGCGTCTGGATAGGTATATGAATAGGAAGGGTTTAGAGGAATATTGGCCAAATGCTGGAAAATTAGACTAGATTTATCTAGGATGCCTGGTCAGCATGCATGAGATGGACCGAAGGATCAGTTTCCATGCTGTACCTCTCTATGACTGTATGACCTCTATGACCTCAACAGAATTAACGGTAACTTGCCTCAACTTGCCTTCCTCAGCCAATGGTCTAAAATTCTGATGGCTAACATACCAGCAGCACAATTGACTGTGATCCTATTGGACTCTTGCTGTTTCAGTCAAGTTTATGTCTGGGAGGCCTGAGAGTGATGGATGGGAGATCTCCTTGGTCCCTGAGCTTTCCCATCTCTTATCTGCAGAAGGGTGATCTTTCTGCTTTGGGTAAGAAGCAAATTGAAGGTACATTCATTCAGTACACGGTTCAGCTGACACTAATGCTACAACTGGCTAATGAATGGACCATTAGATGCACATCAGGATATAAACAGGGATTGGGGCTTTTGTGGCACAATGGAAGTGACTCAGCCTCTGGGTCAGAAGATCTGGATTCAAGTCCCACTGCTCTGGCAATGTGTCACAAATACCCAAACAGGCTGATCCTTACTGAATACTTTAAAGGGGGCTTGTATGAAGCAGTGGTAATGTCCCTACCTCTGGGCTAGAAAGTCCAGGTTCTAGTCCCACCTTCTTCAAACATGTGTCGTGACGTCCCTGAACAGGTTGATTAAAAATGTTTAGATATAGGGTTACTCTAATGAAGTAAATGCAGAAGGCCGCTGCTATTACATGAGGGAAAGTTGTTGTTGTAGACATATCACTACATTCCCAGTGATATGTCTACAACAACAACTTTTTCAATATTTGTGCATGGGATGTGCGTGTCACTGGCTAGGCCTCACTTTTGCCTAGGTCAATATCACTGCCCATCCCTAATTCCACTGAACTGTTGCAGGCCTTGGGGTGTAAGAACAGCCACTGTGCTATTGGAGAGGGTGTTCCAGGACTTTGACCCAGCGATGTAGTAAGGCTGATATGTTGCTTGGAGGATAAATTGCAGGTGGCAGGATTCCCCCACATGTACTGCCCCCTGCCCTTCAAGCTAGTGGAGGTCACAATTTGAAAGGAATCTGGGGTGAGTTACTGCAATGTGATCTTACAGCTGGTACACAGTTGTGCCATCATGTGTCAGAGTTGGTGGGACGGGATGTTTGTGGGTGAGGTGCCAGTCAAGCGGGCTGCTTCATCCTGGCTGTTCCTGGAGCATTATTGGAACTATAGCATTCCGAACAAGTGGTGATCTATTACACTCCTAACTTGTGCCTCGAAGGTGGTGCACAGACACTCTGGAAACAGGAAGTGAGTTACACGCCACAGATTTCGGACCTACTCTTGTAACCACAGTACTTACATTGTTAGTCTAATTCCAAGATATTAATATTGGCTGATTCAGCAATGTAGATGCCATTGAACATCAAGGGATGACGGTTAGATTTTCTTTTATTGGAAATGGTCATTTCCTGGCACTTGTACCTGTTGCATAGCATTTTCAGCCCAAGCCTGAAAATATTCTAGCTCTTGCTGCATCTGGAACATGGACTGCTTCAGTATCTGAGGATTCGTGAATGGTGATAAACATTGTGCAATCACTGGTGAACATCTCCATTTCTGATCTCCATTACCCTGAGGAACTCTGGTAGAGACGTCTTGGAGCTGAGATGACTGACCACAGTTTACATACATTTTTAAGTTGCCCCTAAGAAATGCCCAAATTTGCTTCACAGGTATCTTTTCAGACAAAACTTGACACAGATTAATGCAGCTTCTAGGTCAAAAATGCATGAATAGAATCCCTACAGTGTCCACAGACCCTCTGAATTGTACCCCAACCAGACCCATTCCCCTATCCTATATTCACTATGGGCAATTTAGCACAGCCAATCCACCTCACCTGCACATCTTTGGACTGTGGGAGGAAACTGGAGCACCTGGAGGAAACCCACACTCAAGGCTGGAGTTGAACCTGGGTCCCTGGCACTCTGAGGTAGCAGTGCTGGCCAATGACCCACCATGCCACCCTGTAGGTTTTTAAGGAGTATCTTAAAGGAGGAGAGGCTGGTGGAAGATTTTAGAAAGAGATCAAAATGTAAAGCAGCAGAAGGTATAGCCACCGATATTGAAATGATGAAAATCCTGATGAAATTCAGGAGGCCAGAATCAGTCCTGTAAGACTGGAGGAAGTTATGATGCAGGCACAAGTCAATTGACAAAGTAACAAGGAAATCTTTATTATTGGATACTTATTGTAGACACAAATACATACATTTTATTTTTGCATATTTCCAAAGACAGCGGAATTTGTGAAATTAAAGAGAAACTGTATTTGATTGAACCTATTTTCAGGAAATGGCTGTGTTGAATTAAACTGCAGAAAATTGCCCATCCAGTGAGTTTCTTTTTGACTGGAAAAATGGATCCCAGTGTTTCTCAGAAATGCACCCAAATTCATACAAGGCTGTCGTTACAACTGGACTTTGACCAAATTCACTCAATATTTCCAAGTTTTTGATAATTGTGCACAGTTGTCTTTCTCTGTCCAGCAGCAACACTGTATCTTCGTCTCACCCAGATTTACAAGACTCTGTTTGCTTAATCATTTCAATCATAAGCACAATTTTATTTTTTCACGCTTATATAGAAATCACAATCAAAGTGCAGGCACGCTCGCTGCTTGTTTTATTGCAACGCAAGAGTTATTCAAAGAGGTATTCAGAGGCCTTTTATAATCATTGGAATTACAAGAATGAATGAGGCCAAACTCTGTCTGAGAATGTGTTCATGGTGGTTAATTAGAAAGTATTTCCTTTCAAAGCGAAATTGAACATGAGAAAGAAACCCCACAGGAACATAAAAGACAATTCTAGATGGGATGAAGATTCATGCGATTGACAACTGATTTTGTTGTAACTGTACAAGACAAGGTGGGGGAGGTCAAAAGACAAGTGAATGTATATCCAGAGATCTGGAGTTGTGAATTGATATGATAGCCTTGAATAAAGTCAAATAAAATGTCATGTTTGAACTTTGAGAGGTGAATAACAATTCAGGAGTAATGATTGTCAGGCTGGAGGATACACGAATGTTACCAGAATTGTTTTGTAATTCCATTTCAAACTAAATGTGAAATATTAGGGGCATAGGTTTTAGATGAGAGGGGAAAAGTTTAAAGAGGAAGTGTATAGGGTAGGTGCATTAGTCAGGGGTAAATGTAGAGTGATAGGGTAGGGGAATGATTAGATTCTTTACAATGTGAAAACAGGCCATTTGGCCCAACAAGTCCACACTGACCCTCTAAAGAGTAACCCACACTGACCCATTTCCCTCTAACTAATGCACCTAACACTATAGGCAATTTAGCATGGCCAATTCATCTGAACTGTACATCTTTGGATTGTGGGAGGAAACGCACACAGACACAGGGAGAACATACAAACTCCACACAGACAGTCACCCAAGGCTGGAATCAAACCCAGGTCCTTGGCGCTGTGAGGCAGCAATGCTAACCATTGAGCCTCCGTGCCTACCCAGAATGTGTCTGGGGGGGTTACTCTTCAGAGGGTTGGTTTGGACTTGTTGGGCTGAAGGGCCTGTTTCTGCACTGTCGGGATTCTATGATTTTATGTGCAAGGAAATTTTTTTTTACATTGATGGTGGTAGTGGCACTGCCAGAGGAGGTGTAGAAGCAGATACGATAGCAACGGTTCAGAGGCATTTAGACAGACACGTGACAGGCAGCAAATAGAGGAATATGGACCAAGTGCGGGGAGATGGGATTACTTTAGGATGGCACAGATATGGTGGGCCAAAGGGCCCATTCCCGTGCTACACTGTTCTATGTTCTAACAACAACTTATAAAACCGAGCCATAGAGTCACTGAGTCACAGAGTCATATTTCATGGAAACAGACCTTTCAATCCAACTTGTCCACTTCAACAAAGTTTCCCAAATTAAATTGATCCCACTTGCCTGCATTTGGCAAACCTTTCCTATTCATGTACCTATCCAAATGTCTTTTCAATGTTGTAATTGTATCGGCATCTCCCACTTCCTCTGGCAGTTCATTCCACACACTAATAATTCTCTGTGAAAAGATTCCCTCTCAGTCCCTTTTAAATCTTTCTCCTCTCACCTTAAAAATATGCATCCCTAGTTTTGAACTCTCCCACCCTAGGGGAAAGAGCCTTGCTGTTCACTTTATCTATGCTTCTCATGACTTTATAAATTTCTACTGGCCCCAGCAATTTTACAAACCTGATTGCCCCCAGCCTCTCCTGGCATGGTGTTGTAAATTTGATTTTTGATCGCTGAACTAAGGTCACCCCCCAACCCCCTACGCTCCAGTGAAATAAGACCCAGCCTATGGACCCATTTGATCAAGCTTTGTAATCTTAGATAACCTTTTTCACTTTTGGAGTATTGCGTGCAATTTCGGTCTCCCCCCCATCATAAGGATGTTGTGAAGCTTGAAAGGGTTCTGAAAAGATTTACGAGGATGTTGCCAGGATTGGAGGGTTTGACCTGTAGGGAAAGGCTGAATAGGCTGGGGCTATTTTCCCCAGAGCTTCAGAGGCTGAGGGATGACGTTATCGAGGTTTATAAAATCATGAGAGGTATGGATAGGATAAACAGCAAGGTCTCTTCCCGGGGTTGGGGAGGTGGGGGAGGGAGGTCCCAAAACCAGAGAGCACAGGTTTAAGGTGAGAGGAGGAAGATATACAAGGGACCTAAGGGTGTGTGTGTGTGTGTAGAGGGATATGGGCCAAATGGGACTAGATTTATATAGAATATCTGGTCGGCATTGACGGGTCGACATGGACGAGTCTGACCGAAGAGGCTGTACATCTCTATGACTCTATGACTGTCCAGTACATCACCAATTTTGATGTCATCTACAAACCTACTAACTATATTCTCATCCAAATTATTTATATAAATGACAAACAAAACCATGCAAGGACATGTGATCAGCTTGGCTTGGTTAGAGAAGTAGGGTTTATGGGAGTATTTGAAGCCAGATAGTTAGAGGCTTCAGAAGGGGATTCTAATTAGCACATAGGCAGCTGAAGGCACAGCCGTCATTGTCAGCGGAATTAAAAACAGAGAAGGGCAGGAGGTTGCAATTGGGGAAGTGCAGAGATCACAGTTTATTTTAAAAAAACATCAACCTACACAGATGGGACTTGAACCTGTGCCTTCTCACTCAGAATTGGGACACTACCACTGTGCCACAACAGACAGTTGCAGGCTGGAGTCGATCAGAGGCAAGGAGGAAGGGAGGCTTTTCCTTTGGCAGTTCATGTAGAGTCCACCTTTCCAATGTCGCTCTAGACATTTAAATGAACAACATTAGACCAGAATGAATCCCCACCACCAAAACTGGCTCGACACTTCCCACAACCTCTGCCTCACATGGTAGAGCTTCTCTGGGCTGAACTGAGTCAGGATGTGGCAAATTCTACTGTTACATGATTACTTGCTTCTTCTCAACTAAACATTTGCCCCACAGAGTTCTTGAGTGGAAAGCAAGAAGAAACATAATGGCAGTATAGACACGGTCGTACTGTTTGGCAACTGTCAACAGGACTGGGCAACAATTAACTGCAACTGGGGTGATTGACTTGGTTCCGCTCATGATTACTTTAGTCAGTGAAGGATCTGGTGTGGCAGGGCGTCGACCCTGATCAGTAACCATGGACAAGGCCTCCAGCCTCTGCTTGCCCCCAGTCTCTCCTGGCATGGTGTTGTAAATTGCCACATTAACTACGTATCCTGCTTATACGGCATCCATCGAGAAACTACAGAGAGTTGTGAACACAGGCCAGTCCATCACACAAGCCAACCTTCCATCCATTGACTCCATCTACACTACTCACAGTCTCCGAAACTCAGCCAACTTAATCAAAGGCCCGTCCCACCCCGGTTATAATCTCTTCCAATCTCTTCCATTGGGCAGAAGATACAAAAGCTTAAACACATGCACCAACAGATTCAAGAATAGCTTCTTCCCCGCTATTGTTAGACTTCTGAAAGGACCTCTCAAATTTCAAATCTAATGTTGGCCACGCTCTTTGAGCATCTTCTTTGTAGCCATAACATTACATTGCTCACTCTGTTCTATTACCTTTATGCCTGTGCTTCACACAAAACAAAAAGAGGGCATAGCTTTAGGGTAAGAGGGGAAAGATATAAAAGAGACCTAAAGGGCAACTTTTTCATGCAGAGGGTAGTACGTGTATGGAATGAGCTGCCAGAGGATGTCGTGGAGGCTGGTACAATTGCAATATTTAAGAGGCATTTGGATGGGTATATGAATAGGAAGGGTTTGGAGGGATATGGGTCGGGTGCTGGCAGGTGGGACTAGATTGGGTTGGGATATCTGGTCAGCATGGACGGGTTGGACCGAAGGTTCTGTTTCCATGCTGTACATCTCTATGACTCTATGTGACAATAATAAATCAAATCTAATTAAATTTGATCTGGCCCTAAATTATCACATGATATTTCCAGAACTATCAAAGGTATCACAGAATAAAACAGACCGACTTGGTATGCTATAACTTGGGGGTCAGAATTTCAAGAGCGTCAGCAAGAGAGGTAGGAGTGAGATGGGGAGAAACGTCTTTACTCAGAGAGTTATTAGGATTTGGAATGCACTGCCTGGGAGACTGGTGGGAGCAGATTCCAAAGGAGGTGTCAAAAGAGAGCTGGATAAATATTTGGAAGTGACTAATTTAGAGGGTTATGGAGGAAGGGCTGGTGAGTGGGACCAGCGGGGAGTTCTTTCAGAAGCAGGTACAGACAGGATGGGTCAAATGGCCTCCTTCTATTGTGTAAATTCTCTGATCCAATGATTCTATTATAACAGGAACAATTCCTCCGAGATAATCTCAGTCTGCACACTTCTTCATTTAAAAACTTTAGAGACTTTTTGTTTGTAGAACCTGTGACATTAAGTATGAGTGTATAAGTTCAATAATAATGGTTACACAATAATATTTTATCATAAGAATCAATCCTGAATTACATTATGGAAATAGTTAGTCTTCTCGGAGATAAACAATTAAAGTAGGTGAATTGACAATGTACAGTTGCAAATTAATAATTAGCAGTAAATGTTCTGAAAAAAATTAAATTAAAAGTATTAAAGCCAACTAAAATGAAATAGGACATTCAAACAAACCTAACTGAAAGTTGTTACCTAAGCTGCAGTAAAATTCAGCCTTTTATTCTGTTTCAGCTCTAAAAGGAATCTCCTTTGAGAAAACTCAGCTCCATGTTCAAGTTAAAGAAGGCTGACCCGTACATGCATTTTCCTCAAATTATCTTTCAGAATCTTAAAGAAAAACTTTGTGTGACTTTCGAAAATTCCTTTTGTTCATCGTTAAGAATTCTGAGCGCGAATTAATGTTTTCTTGTCTCTATTTTTCAATCTCTGCAGCAAGCAATCTTAAAGTCTTTTGAAGTCTTCCTTACCCTAACTTTCTGAAAATTTGTTCACAACTTTATTCTTTGCAAAGGGTAAAGTTCTGAATGTTTTAGTTTATTGTTAATTCTTATTTAATTCTCACACTTCAAATTTTTCATTAGTTTGGTTATTTCCTCAGATGGGGACAATGCCATTGAAAGCTTTAAACTTGAAAGAATGACAATGTTATATTTGAGGCACTGGGGACCAGAAGCCAATGGAAGTCATCAAAGACAGGGATGATGGGTGATTGGGACTTGGTATGGATTAGGACAGTGGATTTTAAGATGAGATTAAGGTTGTGGAGGTTGTAAGACCAATCAGAAAAGCTTTGGAATAGCTAAGTCTGGAGATTGTAACAGCCATAAATGAGTGATAAAATAGACTAGTAACATTCACACTACTCCTAATGCCAGGCAATGACCATCCCCGATCAGAGATGATCTAACCACTACCCCTTGACATTCAATGGTGTTAGCATCACTGAATCTACCATTATCAACATCCTGGGGGTTATTATTGACCAGAAACTAAACATAGTGGCTACAAAAACAGATCAGAGGCTAGAATACTGTAGTAATTAGCTCATCTCCTGACTTCCCGAAGTCTGTCCACTATCAACAAGGCACAAATCAGGAGTGTGATGGAATATTCCCCACTTGCCTGGATGGATGCAGCTCTAACAACACTCAAGAAGTTTGACATCATCCAGGACAAAGCAACCTGCTTAATTAGCCCCCACTCTCTCCACCATAGATGCTCAGTAGCTACGGTATGTACTATCTACTAAATGCACTGCAGAAATTCACCAAATATCCTTAGATAGCTCCTTCCACGACTACTGCTATCCAGAAGGACATGGGCAGCTGATACATGGGGACATCATCACCTGCAAGTCCCCTCCAAGCCACTCTCCATCCTGACTTGGAAATAATTTGCTATTCCTGCGATGTCGCTGGGTCAAAATCCTGGAATTCTGTCTCTTAAGGCATTGTGGGTCAACCCAGCAGATGAACTGCAGTGATTCAAGAAGGCTGCTCAGCCTCACCTTCTCAAGGGCAATTAGGGATGGGCAACAAGTGTTGGCCAGCCAGCGACGCCCACATCCCTCGAGTGAATAGATAGTGACATGTCTGCTTATCCTTTTTAAATTTGTTCACAGGATGTGGGTATCGCTGGGTGGGCCAGATTTTATTGCCTAACTTTAATTAATCCCTAATTAATTAAGAGTCACATATAGGCCAGACCAGGGTAGGATGGCAGATTTCCTACCTTAAAAGGGCAATAGCAAACCAGATGAGTGTTTATGCTAATCAATAGTTTTTATATGGCCACCATTAGACTAGAACTTAATTTCAGATTTGTACTGAGTTCAAATTTCACCATCAGCTGAAGTGGAATTCAAATGTATATTCCCAGAACATTAAGTTAGCGTCCTACATTAATAAACTGGTGATATTAACACTACACCACCCCAACTTAGATCCTTAGCACCTTCTCCGAATTCCAAACAAATTCTCGTAGCCTAGGGCAATCTTTCACTCTCTATGATATTACCAGCAATACCTGAGGAATTAATTGTCATTTTCTTCTGGTTCTATCACAGAATGAAATTCCTATCCCATCAATCATTGCCTGCACAGCAGGGCATTAGAATCTAAGTCTGTTTTTATATGTCTACCTTCACTTTTTATACACCAGAACAGTGGAATCTTTATCGACATACTGTGACTTACAGCTTTGAGCACATAGTATTGTGCGTCTTCTAATACCGCGTTCCCTGGGGAAATCATCCTAATGTCAAACAGCAGTCACTTGTAAGTAGTTGGTTAATCAGATTACTATCCTTATTTCACATACTCTTCGAGCCCTCCCTCCCACCACCCACTCCACCTATTCACTGCTCACCCAATCCACCCATCTTTCTCGCACATTACTTTCCCATAACCAAATGGAAAGCCTGTAGGTTGTTCTTGGAAGATTCCTGACCATCAAATAGGCTGTTTCTCCCCTGACTCCTATATTTTCACAACTCATAAAACAAGTGTTAAAAAAATTGAATAACACATGCAATTTTTCCTTATGTTTCTTCACTCAGGATCCTGAAACAGTGACCTGGAATTAATTTTCAATTACTGGAGATTCCAGGATAATACCAGAAGGTTGGCAAGTTCTTTGTTCATTCCTGAATGTACTACTTCTTGGATCTGAGACAGAGAAAAGCTAAGTTCAACCATTCTCCCTCAACATGTCACAATACAGCTACAAGAAAGAGTTAAAATGAGAATAAAAATGCTTCAAGTAAGAAGCTTGGGCTGCATTTCACAACTATCACTTGAATATTATTGAAGTAGAGGTCACAATCACAATTGAGTGAAAACTTTGTGAAATGTCATTGTGTATTTGTTAAGCTTTCGCTGCACCAGTTTTCTCCATGCTCTTAATAAAGGGTCAATGGTGTCACAGGTGGAACCTCCGCTAGAGGTTGACTTATGTCCATCTGGTAAATGAGAGTCCTATGTTAAACTGGTTGGCACTAAACCAAGGAACAATTCAGAAGTATGTGACACCCCTCAGTTCTTCAGTTCCAAGTTCAGTGAATGAAATCATGAGCAGAGCTGACTGCCACTGAGTAAAGGTTTTAGCACCCTAATCATAAAATCAGTGTGTTCATTCATTTATTGTTCCATTGCTTTAGTGGGTCCAATGGCATCATCTTGCTTAATCTCTGGCTTTCTTCAAGCCTCTCTCAGTCTATCTCGATGATACCTTTAACTTAATTGGTGGTGTTGTTGAAATTGAGGAAGATGACCTCAGGCTACAGTTTGATATTAATCAGCTAGTAAATTCGGCAGAGCAATGGCAGATGCAATTTCATCCCAATAAGTGTGATACAATGCATTTTGTAAGATCTAATAAGGGAAGGATAAATGAATGATAGGTCCCTAGGGAATAGATCCCTGAAGGTGTCAACACAGGTAGACAGGGTGGTGTTGAGGGTATCTGATGCTTACCTTCATAGATAGGGCTTGGAATATAAGAGCAAGGAAGTCTTGCTACAGTCTTGTACAAAACATTGATTAGGGGACAGATAGAATACTGTATGCATGTCTAGTTTTTTTTTAATTTGCTCGTGGAACGTGGGCATCGCTGGCTGGCTAGCATTTGTGCCCATCCCTAGTTGTCCTTAAAAGGGTGGTGATGAGCTACTTTCTTGAACTGCTGCATTCCATGTGCTGTAGATAGACCTATGATGCTGTTAGGTCACCAGGAATTTGACCCACTGACAGTGAAGGAACAGCAATATATTTCCAAGCTAGGATGGTGAGTATCTTAGAAGAGAACTTGGAGGTGGTGATGTTCCCATGTATCTACTGGGAGAAAGTGAGAACTACAGATGCTGGAGATCAGAGTGGAAAAGTGTGGCGCTGGAAAAGCACAGCAGGTCAGGCAGCATCCGAGGATTGGGACAGTTGACATTTCAGGCATAAGCCCTTCATCAGGAATGTTGGGAGGCTGGGGAGAGGGGGAGTGGAAGGGGGCTGAGAGATTAGGAGGATGGGGTAGGGGTGGGGGTGGGGGAAAGTAGCTGGGAAGGCAATTGGCAGTTGCAGGTGGGGAGTGATGGTGATAGATTGGAACGGAGGGTTGTATGGATGGGTGGAAAGGAAGATGGACAGGTAGGACAGTTCAAGAGGATGGTGCTGAGTTGGAGTGGTGGGTCTGGGATGAGGTGGGCGGGAGGGGAGATGAGGAAACGGGTGAAGTCGACATTGATGCCATGTGGTTGCATGCCCCAAGGCAGAAGATGAGGCATTTTTCCTCCAGGCATTGAGTGGCGTCCTTGGGTGGATTCAGATGGAGTCCTGGGTCTCCTCTACACTGCCAAATCCAAGCTACTGATGACTGGAGGAAGAATGCCTCATCTCCATCTCAGGACCCTACAACCACACAGCATCAATGTTGACTTCACCAGTTTCCTAATCTCCCCTACCCCCACCTCATCTCAGATCCAACCCTCCAACTCAACACTGTCCTCTCGACCTGTCCTAGCTGTCCATCTTCCTTCCCACCTATCCCCTCCACCCTCCCCTCTGACCTATTACCATCACCCCCCACCTGCGTCTACCTTTCGCCTTCCCAGCTACCTTATCCTCCCTCCCCAATCTCACCCTCCTATTTATCTCTCAGCATTTTCCCCCAACATTCCTGATGAAGGGCTTATACCTGAAACATCAAATCTCCTGCTCCTCAGATGCTGCCTGAACTGCTGTGCTTTTCCAGAGCCACACTTTTCACCCATGCATCTACTGTCCTTGTCCTTCTAGATAGAAATATTCATGGGTTTGAAAGGTGCTTTTTAAGGATCTTAGGCTAGTTACTTGACATCTGTGGTGCAGAAGGTGTTAAAATCAATCACTGAGGAGATTATAGTTGTGCATTTAGAAAAAAACTCAAGATAATCAGGAAGGGTCAGTATGGTTTTATTGAAGGGAAATTATGTTTAATCAATTTATTGGAATTCTTTGAAGTAATAACATGTATTGTGAATAAAGGAGAGTCAGTAGACTTGGAGCTTCCATTTCCAGAAGGCATTTGATCTGATGCCAAATTAAAGTTTGTTGCAAAAAACAAAAATAATTATATGAAGGGTATCATATTAGCATGGATCTATGATCGGTAGGCTGGCAGAATCAGAGAATGCATAGATTGGTCTTTGTCTGATTGTCAGAGTGAGACAAGTGCGGTCCCACAGGGGTCTGTGCTGGGGTCTAAATTCATTACGATTGTCATCACTACTTAAATGAAGGGAGTTAAGCAATCAAAGCTAAATTCGTGGTTGACACCAAAACTTTACTTATTTACTTATCTATGCTACCTAACTCTGTGATCTGCCTGCATTGCTCACAAGACAAAGTTTTTCACTGTGCCTCGGCACAAGTGACAATAAATTCAATTCGCTTCAATTAAGACATATTGGAAAGTTTGCCACACTATTGGAAGGATGTGGTTATACTGGGGAGGGTGCAGAGGAGATTCACCAGGATGTTGCCTGGGATGAAAGGTTTACGTTATGAGGTGACTCTGCACAAGCTGGGTTTGGTTTCCTTGGAACAGGCGTGGCTAAGGGGGATATCTGATTGCAGTATCCAAAATTATGAGAGGTTTTGATAGGGTGGATAGTGAGAATGTTTTCCCCATGGCAGACATGTCAAAGCTGAAAATGTGTTGCTGGAAAAGTGCAGCAGGTCAGGCAGCATCCAGGGAACAGGAGAATCGACGTTTCGGGCATAAGCCCTTCTTCAGACATGTCAAAGGCCAGAGAGCACAAGGTTAAAAGGAGGAGTAAGTAGTTTAGAGGAGATCTGAGGAAACATTTTTTCTCCCAGACGTTGGTAAAAGTCTGGAATGTGCTGCCTGCGAGGGTGATGGAGGCAGATACTCTTGCAGCATTTAAGAAGCATCTGGATGTGCACTTAAAATGCACCAAGTTAGATAAATGGGATTAATGTACTTAGGGGTTTGTTGGTTGGCATAGACATGATGGGCCAAACAGCCTGTTTCTATGCTGCATGATTCTATGACTTATGTATAGGTTTGAAGATAAGATGCCTTTCAGGTTAAGTGCATATTAGGGAAGAAATTGTATTTAAGTTTAGTACATTGTCATAATCATAATATATTATTGTTCCCAGAGAGTTAGCTGGCATGAACTGGTGCCATTTCCAATTAAGCATGTGCCAATTAATGGGGAATTTAATGGGTGTGCTTTTATTGATGAGTAAACTTTTCTGAGCTACCAGGCAAGAGGAGAACCTAACTATCCAGGCATGCTTTGAGATGCTGGTGACATCTAATGGTAATCAGTTATCACCCTTGTGTGAAAGTAGGACCTTTCTGCTGCTCAGAGAATGACTGAATACACAGGCCCCTTTAACATTTACCTGCTACTCTTGTCATCGTGGATTCGAATAGCTTAGGTATTTCAACTTGACTGGATTGACAAAGCCAGGCTGGTACAACTAAACTCATTTATCTGATTCCTTCCCATTGATACCTTTACTGAAAAAAACACACATAGCCAATAAAGAAAAATGACTGTGAAACAATAATGAAGCTCCTTGTTTTCACTTTTGGCATTTTGCCTCCACTCGTGATTAAGATGCATAAAATTAATGTGAGGTTTTCATGCTTTGATGTGATACTCCTCGGCAATCAAGGAAATTCAAACTTTAAAAGGGATGAAAATTAATATTAATGAAACTGGGGAACCACAACATTAAATAGTTTTACCATAATTTGCTTCTAGCATTATTAATTCTATCAATTACGTTCACTGTGATCACAGAGCATAAACTCTGATAAGACTTTACAGATTACTGTAAATGACTGAAAAGACTTGAATGAGGCAGTCGCTGGAATGGAAACGCATTACCGCTGAGAGTCGATGCCACAGTTCACTAGGTTTGTTTTACATGACAAATGAAACAAATTCAGACCTGTGTAGTCTACATGAAGCATTGCCATTGGAGACCATTTCATACAGTGCCAACCTGAATCCAGATCTCAATACTTTTTAATGGCAGTGATGTCATCAGTGCATACCAGTTCAATGTGCTAACAGGTTCAAGTGCCACACTTAAAACTTGAGCGGATGTGAAACCCCAGTGGAGCTCACGAAAGGGAGTGATGCCATTTTTCGATGAAGACCTGAGGTCCTCCCAAACTCTGTGGCTTGTGTCTTAATTCACTCAAAGCCCCATTCACTCTACAGCCTTGTGGGCAGCGGCTTGTATTGGCTTCTGGCTGAGCAATGCTTTGAATTGAAAATTCTCTTCCCTGTTTTCAAATCCCTATCTGTCCCTATCTTTATAAACTCATCCAGCCCCAACCCTCAAGGTATCTGCAATCCTCTGATTCCGGCATCTTCCACATTATCAGCTTTATCAGCTACACCATGGACACCAGTGGTTTCTATTGATTGTCCTAAGGTCTGGAATTCCCAAACTACTCCACTCCATGTCAATCTCACCTGGTTTCTCTGAACCCCCATAAAACCTGGATGAAGGCATTTGCCTTCTGACCAAATAACTCTATATGTGTCTCAGCATCATACTGTATCTGGATCCTGTGAATTGTCTTTCCATGTTTTATTACATCAGTAATGCTTTGTGAATATAAGTGGCTGTTCCTTTTAAGTCAGGATCCCTTTATGCACACACAAGTACCTGGAAAAGATCCCATGGCACTGTTTAGAAAAACAAACAGACCTGATCCACATTTTTAACTGAAACAATGTCTGAAACATGACTTGCTTATCATCGTGTTGCTGTTTGTGGGATCTTGCTGTACACACAGTGGCTGAAAGGTTTCCTTTATTAAAACAAATGCTGTGGATAAAGGGAATCTGTAGAGTGCACATCTACTGAAACCAGATGTTGATCAGGTTCTAAACAAGAAACGGAATGGCTGGAAAAACTCAGCAGGTCTGGCAGATTGGGGACAATATTTTATCCTCACTAACACTCAACATTGGAGCATCTCAGGGATGCGTATTCAGCCCTCTACTGTACTCACTGTATCCCGATGACTGCGTCGCCAAATACCAGACTAATGCCATTTACAACTTCGTTGATGACACCACCATAGTCGGTCGAATCTCAGATGGCAATGAAACAGATTACAGACGGGAGGTGGAAAACCTGGAAAAATAGTGCACTGAGAACAACCTAGCTCTCAATGCCAGCAAAACCAAGGAACTCATTATTGAGTTTTGGCGGGATGTTACTCATGCCCCCTTACACATTAACAGCACAGAGGTGGAATGAGTGGAGAGAGTCAAGCTCCTGGGAGTGGTCAGCCACAACAAGCTTTCTTGGACTCTTCATGTGGATGCACTGGTTACAAAGGCCTAACAATGTTTCTTCTTCCTCAGGCAGCTGAGGAAATTTGGCATGACGGTGAATACCCTTGCCAACTTTTATAGGTGTGCCATTGACAGCATTCTGACTGGATGTATCACTACCTGGTATGACAACCGTACCATTCAAGATCGGAGATGGTTACAGAGGGTGGTGAACTCGACCCGGACAATCACAAAGGCCAACCTCCCATCTATAGAATCCACCTACCAGGCCCGCTGTCAAGGAAAGGCCGCCAGCATTCTCAAAGATCCATCCCACCCTGGCAATGCTCTTCTACAACCTCTACCATCGGGGAGAAGGTACAGAAACCTGAACACATCACCAGCCGGTTTTGAAACAGTTTCTACCCTACTGTTGTTAGAATACTGAATGGACTCACAAACTCTTAACATTTGCCTATACCTGTGTTTTTGTCTTTGCCACTGTTTACCTATTATTGACTATCAATGCTACTTAACTATTTGATCTGCCTGCATTGCTCGCAAGACAAAGCTTTTCACTGTGCCTCGGTACACGTGACAATAAATTCAATTCAATTCATTAATGGACAGAAAGCAGAGTTAACATTTCGAGTTCAGTGACCCTTCTTCAGAACTCTACACCGACTGAGCCAGAGGATGAAGTGGAACTTTGGGCACAGGGCAGCTCTGAGCCAGCGTGAGGCGATACTGATGGAGAGAGAGAGAGAGATTGAGAGTGTGCATATGGTGATGCTGAGTGTGGGTCTCAGGATGTAGCAAGAACAGCTGTCTGAGGAGTGTTGTACATGATACCTGTGATCCTGGATGGATTCAAAAGGATGAAACCTCAGTCGAAATCCACGTGGGGTGAGTCGGAGCGGGAGGCAGTAACTGACGAATGAGATGTGCCTGTGGTAGTGAGTTTTGGCAAATACCTGGTTAAACACCAGGATCGACAATGGCATTAATGACTGTGAACAAGAAAAAAGATTAGAACGGAAATCCTGTCGGAAAGAGGAGACAGACTTCCTCAAGGTGGGAATATCTGGAACAGATGTGGCAGTGTTTTAAACACTAAACAACAAACCAAAGAACTGCGGATGCTGGAAATCAGAATCAGAAATTCCCTGTAGTTCTTTGGACTTTTTGTTGATTAGGGCCTCTCTGTCTCATAACGTCAGCTCTGTCATCCACTAGGAGAGCTGGCTCCAGCTCCATGTCCTCATCCCTCTCCTGACACATCTGCTGCTATTCCCTCAGCTCCTCAGTCTCTATTATATTGCCTGCTAGCTGCTCCAAATATGCAGTACACAGCACTCCAGCACATTCTGTCTGAATTGTACCGGAGACTTAGTGAAGGTGCCATGCTGGCTGAGAAACCAACACCATGACATCAAAAAGGGAGTGTTTCTGCACTCTGAACACCTTCCCACCCCAGACCGACTTCAACCATCCTAGTTTCCATTGCATTCATTAGAATCCATTATCACACACATGAATCCACCAAATATACACATGACTCAGTGAATTCTCACTTGTCCCACAGCAATTTTGGAAGTTCCACAAATGATAGGAGGCTTTTGGCCAGCTTCCTTTCCTTCTATGTTCTTGCCGCTAATGTTCTGCATAACTGAGATGACAATGTTAGTTTAGCTGCATCAACGTCATGGTGCAATCTCCCTTTGACTAATGTTTGATGCATTCTCCATCCACTCTGCATGAATTGCATATTTGCCGGAGGAAGTGGTAGAGACGGGTACAATTACAACATTTGAAAGTACATAGACAGAAGAGGTCTAGAGGGATATGGGTCAAATGCAAGCAAATGACTCTAGTTCAGTGTAGGAAACCTGGTTGACATAGACGAGTTGGGCCGAAGGCCCTGTTTCCATGCTGTATGACTCTATGATTCCATTTAGAAGAAACATTTGCAATTGAAACATAGCTGGAGTTAGTCAGACCCTGCTTTATGTATTTGCCCTTGCAATTTCGTAACATCCATGCCCATTTTGCCTGTTAAAGTGGCACTGACTCTGCCAACGCTGAGTGTTGTCAGAGCCATTCTTCAGTTCGAGAGAACAGCAGTTGGTGGGAGGGAAAGTAGATGGCAATAAACATCATTAGCACCAGGCCCCACCTGGTCACCAGGAACCTCTTGCTCCTTTTCCCTGAGCCTCCATGTCCCTCCCACTATCCCAACAGGCCATTTCCACCTATCCTTCATATGGAAAGTCACCACGTTGAACTCCATCTCCAATTGTACTTCCTGATTCTCAACATTACACCGTCATGATTAGCTGAGGCTGCTAAGCCACTGGCAAGGATATAGATGTTGCTAAGCCGCAGGCGAGGATAGAGGTTGCTAAGCCGCTGGCGAGGATATTTGCCTCCTCACTCTCCACAAGAATCGTACCGGAGGATTGGAAGGAGGTGAACGTTGTTCCTCTTTTCAAGAAGGGTAATAGGGAAATCCCTGGCAATTACAGACCAGTCAGTCTTACATCTGTGGTCAGCAAGGTTTTGGAAAGAATTCTGAGGGATAGGATTTATGACTATTTGGCAAAACATAGTGCAATTAAAGGCAGTCAGCATAGCTTTGTCAGGGGCAGGTCATGCCTCACACATCTTATTGAGTTCTTTGAGGAGGTGTCAAGACAGGTCGACAATGGTCGAGCAGTAGATGTGGTATATATGAAAAAGTGAGGACTGCAGATGCTGGAAACCAGAGCTTAGATCAGAGTGGTGCTGGAAAAGCACAGCAGGTCAGGCAGCATCCGAGGATCAGGGAAATCGACGTTTCGGGCAATTGCCCTTCATCAGGAATAGAGGCAAGAAGCCTCCAGGGTGGTTTGTTTGGGGGTGTGGACCTGACCAGGTAGTCATGGAGGGAACGGTCTTTGCAGTAGGCGGAAAGGGGTGGGGAGGGAAATATATCCCTGATGGTGGGGTCCGTTTGGAGGTGTCGGAAATGTCGGCAGATGATATGGTTAATGCGAAGGTTGGGTTCAGAAAAGATTCCTGAAGAAGGGCTCATGCCCGAAACGTCAGCTCCTTGGATGCTGCCTGACCTGCTGCGCCTTTCTAGCAACACATTTTCAGCTCTGATCTCCAGCATCTGGGCAGTCCTCACTTTCCCCCCTTCAGAAAAGATTTACAAGGATGTTGCCAGGGTTGGAGGATTTGAGCTATAGGGAGAGGCTGAACAGGCGGAGGCTGTTTTCCCTGGAGCGTCGGAGGCTGAGAGTTGACCTTATAGAGGTTTATAAAGTTATGAGGGGCATGGATAGGGTAAATAGGCAAAGTCTTTTCTCTGGGATTGGGGAGTCCAGAACTAGAGGGCATAGGTTTAGGGTGAGAGGGGAAAGATATAAAAGAGACCTAAGGGGCTCTGAGGGTGAGGGTGGTGCATGTATGGAATGAGCTGCCAGAGGATGTGGTGGAGGCTGGTACAATTGTAACATTTAAGAGGCATTTGAACGGGTATATGAATAGGAAGGGTTTGGAGGTATATGGGC
This sequence comes from Chiloscyllium plagiosum, assembly GCF_037043375.1. NCBI lineage: Eukaryota > Metazoa > Chordata > Chondrichthyes > Orectolobiformes > Hemiscylliidae > Chiloscyllium > Chiloscyllium plagiosum. Next base: position 18,256,141 of record NW_028270149.1, read on the forward strand.
CGGGTGCTGGCAGGTGGGACTAGATTAGGTTGGGATATCTGGTCGGCGTGGACAGGTTGGACCGAAGGGTCTGTTTCCATGCTGTACATCTCTATGACTCTATGGTAGGGTGGAAGGTTAGGACCGGGGTGGGGGGTTCTGTCCTTGTTACGGTTGGAGGGGTGGGGTTTGAGGGCGGAGGTGCAGGATGTGAATGAGATGCGTTGGAGGGGCATCTTCAACCAATTGAGAAGGGAAATTGCGATCTCTTAAGAAGGAGGCCATCTGGTGTGTTTTGTGGTGGAACTGGTCCTCCTGGGAGCAGATACGGCAGAGGCGGAGGAATTGGGAATATGAGATGGCATTTTTGCAGGAGGTGGGGTGGGAAGAGGTGTAATCCAGATAGCTGTGGGAGTTTGTGGGTTTGTAAAAATGTCGGTGTCAAGTCTGTCGTCATTAATGGAGATGGAGAGGTCCAGGAAGGGGAGGGAGTATTTGAGATGGTCCAGGTGAATTTAAGGTCGGGGTGGAATGTGTTGGTGAAGTTGATGAACTGCTCAACCTCCTCGCGGGAGCACGAGGTGGCGCCGATGCAGTCATCAATGTAGCAGAGGAAGAGATGGGCAGTGGTGCCGGTGTAATTATGGAAGATGGACTGGTTTATATGGACTTCAGCAAGGCATTTGATAGGGTTCCCCATGGTAGGCTCATTCATAAAGTCAGGAAGTATGAGATACAGGGAGATTTGGCTATCTGGATTCAAAACTGGCTGGCTGACAGAAGGCAGAGAGTGGTTTTAGATGGAAAGTATTCTGCCTGGAGGTCAGTGTTGAGTGGGGTCCTGCTGGGCTCTGTTCTTGGGCCTCTGCTCTTTGTAGTTTTTATAAATGACTTGAATGAGGAGGTTGAGGGGTGGGTTAGTAAATTTGCAGATGACACAAAGGTTGGAGGTGTCGTTGATAGCATAGAGGGCTATTGCAGGCTGCAGCGCGATGTAGACAGGATGCAGAGCTGGGCTGAGAAATGGCAGATGGAGTTCAACCTGGATAAATGCGAAGTGATGCATTTTGGAAGGTCAAACTCGAATGCTGAATATAGGATTAAAGACAGGGCTCTTGGCAATGTGGAGCAACAGAGGGATCTGGGTGTGCAAGTACATAGATCCCTCAAAGTTGCCACCCAAGTGGATAGGGTTGTTAAGAAAGCATATGGTGTTTTGGCTTTCATTAACAGGGGGATCGAGTTTAAGAGCCGCGAGGTTTTGCTGCAGCTCTACACGTTCCTGGTGAAACCACACTTGGAATATTGTGTCCAGTTCTGGTCGCCCTACTATAGGAAAGATACAGAGGCTTTGGAGAGGGTGCGAAGAAAGTTTACCAGGGTGCTGCCTGGACTGGAGGGCTTGCCTTATGAAGAAAGGTTGAATAAACTCGGACTGTTCTCTTTGGAGAGAAGGAGGAAGAGAGGAGACCTGATCAAGGTGTACAAAATAATAAGAATAGATAGAGTGAATAGCCAGAGACTTTTCCCCAGGGCAGGATGGACTGGTACGAGGGGTCATAGTTTGAAGATATGAGGAGGAAGGTATAAAGGAGATGTCAGAGGTAGGTTCTTTACGCAGAGAGTTGTGAATGCATGGAATGCGTTGCCAGCTGTGGTGGTGGAAGCAGAGTCATTAGGGACATTTAAGTGACTGCTGGGCATGCACATGGATAGCAGTGAGTTGAGTGGTGTGTTGGTTAAGTTACTATATTTTACATTAGGATTAAATCTCGGCACAACATCGTGGGCCAAAGGGCCTGTTCTGTGCTGTACTTTTCTATGTTCTATGATGCCCACTCTGCTCCTCAACGCTACCCCTGTGGAGACCTTGGTGGTGGTCATCACCAACAACACCCCCTTCCATAGCCTATCGTGCCCTCCAATACTGTTCTCACTACCTTCAATGCAAGGAGAAAGTGAGGATTGCAGATGCTGGAGATCAGAGTCGAAAAGTATGGCACTGGAAATGCACAGCAGGTCAGGCAGCATCCGAGGAGCAGGAGAGTCAACGTTTTGGGCATAAGCCCTTTATCAGGAATGATGAAAGGCTTATGCCTGAAATGTCGATTCTCCTGCTCCCCAGATGCTGCCTGACCTGCTGTGCTTTTCCAGTACCATACTTTTTGACTACCTTCAATGCAAGTCTAGACTCCCTCCACCACTGCCTTTGTCCCCATTTCAACACATGCCTCTGCTTTCCCACCCATCCCAGCCTTCACTATCCCACCACTTTAGGCAGTAACCAGATCCACAGAGCTCCTTTTCCCGCTTCTTAATGATCGGCAAACAGATAACCAGGACTGTATTCATCCAGACCTCTGACTGACTTCAATAAGCAGCCCCTGGGCTGAACTGACCAGAGCCCTGACCACTATGTTTGCAGCTCCCTGACGGATGAGATGCTAGTTCAGTGACTGCTGATGCTGGCCCTACAGTACCAAACCGCTCGCCACTCTTTGGACTGCAGACTCCTGATGGTGAGCATCCCAAGCTGGTCAAGACAATGTGTGGACTGTGCCCCTGGCTGACTGCACCAGGACTGCCTACATAATAATAAACTGCACCCCTAACTCTGCTGAAATAATACAGTACTGTGAACGTTGATGTACTTAAGCAGCATTCTAGTCTAATCAGTTACTTTACTTAGATTAGATTAGATTCCCCACAGTAGGGAACAGGCCCTTCAGCCCAACAAGTCCACACCGACCCTCCGAAGAGTAACCCACCCAGACCCATTCCCCTACCCTATATTAACCCCTGACTAATACACCTAACACTATGGGCAATTTAGCATGGCCAATTTACCTAACCTGCACATCTTTGGATCGTGGGAGGAAATTGGAGTCGAATCCAGATCCCCAGTGCTGTGACGCAGCAGTGCTAACCACTGAGTCACTGTGCCGCCCCCATAGTCTGTCGTTCTTTGGTTCGACACTCTCAGTGGTCTTGCAGCCCCACAGAACGTCTGGTTTTCCAAAGATTCCACAATGCTTCCAGTTTACCAGAATTTTGCTGGCGTAATTAAGAAATCATCTCCATTCTCTAAAATAAATGCTTTTCACCTCATTCTGTTTTGCACAGAATGTCACACCTGTGCTGACCCTAACAGGTGACCTGCCAAGGTCCAGAAAATTCTATGATCCAACAAAGGTCCTGTCTCAAGGCTACAGATTACAGAGGTACAACCTGTACATGTCGTGATATGGACTGTTTGATTTACACATACTTTGAATATCATTTAAGTTTGAATTTAGAATTTTGGAGTTAGTAATGTATAGGCTTTCTGTATGTCTGAAGTTAATAATTAACTTGTAAGTATTATTGCGGTCATGGTGACTTCTTTGAAAAGCAGTTTGTAAGGGTGACTTCGGTGGCCTAATGGATTTGTATTTACTTTAGGGTTTTATGACTAAGCAATGTGAAATATTATGTTTAAAGGCTGTTAGAAATTTCAAAACTTGGGAGTTTTTGATATCCAGCACACACAGTTCTTTGTTTTATTTTAAACAATTTTTATAAACTTAAGGGAAATACCAGCAGTCAGACAGTAACGTATTGATTTCAGTTTTACTTTGTTTTAGCCAATTCTGTGAAGTCCTTGTATGGACAGACATGTATAGAGCAGTGCTCCTGAGAAGGAGAGAATACAGTTTGAGATTAACTTAGAATACTAAATTAGTGATAGTCTCAAGCCAGCAGTGTTGGGATAAAATCCTGAAGAGGACATGGACTCATAGACTCATACTGCACGGAAACAGACCCTTCAGTCCAACCACCATGCTGACTATGTTACCAAACTAAACACATCCCACCGCCTGCACATGGCCCATATTCCTCCAAATCTGTCCTATTCATGGCCTTATTCAAATATCTTTTAAATGTTGTAACTGTACGTGCATCCATCACTTCCTCTGGAACTTCATTCCATATTTGAACCAAATTCTTTGTGAAAAAGTTGCTCCTGGTGTCCTTTATAAATCTTTCTCCTTTCGCCTTAAAGATATGCCCCCTAGTTTTGAATTCCCCCACCATAGGGAAAAGACCCTTGTCATTCACCTTATCTATGCCCATCATGATTTTATAAAGTTCAATACCCTAACCCACCCACATTCCAGTGAAAACTTTCTTAGTCTTTCCACTTTATCTTTGTAACTCAAACCCTCATTCCCAGCAACATCCTGGTAAATCTTTTCTGAACCCTCTCCAGTTGAACAACACCCTTCCTATAACAGAGCAACCAGAGCTGCATACACTACTTTAGAAGAGGCCTCACCAATGTCCTGTACAACCTCAACATGACGTCCTGACTCCTATACCGAATGGTCTTAGCAATGAACGTAAACATGCTAACTGCCTTCTTGACGCAAATTTCAAAGAATTATGACCCTGAACATCTAGGTCTTTCTGTTCTACTTACTACCCAGGAACCTGCCATTAACTTTTTAAGTCATGTCTTTGTTTGTATTATCAAACTGTAATGTCTCACATTTATCCAATCAAACTCCATCTGCCACTCTTCAGGTCATTAACCCAATTGATCAAGATATTATAATCTAAGATAACCTTTTACATTGTCCACTATACCACCATAATTTTGGTGAGATCCGCAAACTTACTAACCATGCCCCCTATATTCTTATTCAAAATATTTACATAAATGACAAACAAAAATGAATCCGATACAGATCCCTGAAGAACGGCACTGGTTACAAGCATCCAGCCTGAAAAACAGCCTCCTCTACCACCAGCTTCTCCTATCGTCAAGCCAATTTTGTGTTCAATTGGCAAGTGCAATCTGAATCCCAGGTGATCTAATTTTACTAATTAGTCTATCATGCAGAACCTTGTCAAAGACTTTTTAAAGTCCAAGTAAACAAAATCTACCGCTCTGCCCTCATCAATATTTTTGGTTACTTCATTAAAAATCTCAATCAAGTTTGTGAGACACAATTTCCCTCACACAAAACCATGCTGACTATCCCTACTCAATCATTGCCTCTCCAAATGCATGTAAATCCTATCTTTCAGAATCACCTCCAACAATGTACCCACCATCAATGTCAGACTCACAGGTCGATAGTTTCCAGGCTTCTCCCCACAGCCTTTCTTAAACAATGGCACAACATCAACCACTCTTTCATCCTCCATTCACCTCACCCGAGTTTATAGATGATATAAACATTTCTGCTCGGGACCTCGCAATTTCCTTCCTGACTTCCCACAATGTCTTGGATACACTTAGACTACAAGACCATAAGATATAGAACAGAAATTAGGCCATTCAGCCCACCGAGTCTGCCTCACTATTCAATCATGGCTGATAAGTTTCTCAACCCCATTCTCCCGCTTTCTCCCCGTAATCCCCTTGGTACTCAAGAACCTATCTATCTCAGTCTTAAATATACTCAATGACCTGGTCACCACAGTCTTCTGTGACAATGAATTCCATAGATTCACCACTCTCTAGCTGAAGAAGTTTCTCCTTATCTCCATTCGAAAAGGTCTTCCCTTTACACTCAGGCTATGCCCTCAGCTCCTAGTCTCTCCTACCAATGGAAACATCACAACATTCACTCTATCCAGGCCATTCAGTATTGTGTATGTTTCAATCAGATCCTCTCTCATCCTTCTAAACTCCAGCGAGTATAGACCCAGTTGGACTCTATGTTTTTCATATGTTAAGCTTTTTATTCTGGGACCATTCTCACAAACCTCCTCAGCACATGATCCAAGGGCAATACATTCTTCCTGAAATATGGGTTCAAAACTGCACACAATACTCCAAATGTGGTCTGACCAGAGCCTTATAGAGCCTCAGAAGTGCATCTCTGCTTTTATATTCAAGTCCTCTCAAAATAAATGCCATCATTGCATTTACCTTCCTAACTACTGTCTCAACCTGCAAGTTTACCTTGAGAGAATCCTGGACTAGATCTCCTACATCTCTTTGCACTTCAGATTTCTGAGTTTTCTTCCCATTTAGAAAATAGTCCATGCCTCAATTTTTCCTACCAAAGTGTATGACCTCAGACTTACCCACGTTGTACTCCATCTGTCACTTCTTTGCCCATTTTCCAAACCTGTCCAAATCCTTCTGCAGCCTCTTCGCCTCCTTAATGCTGCCTGTCTCTCTAGTTATCTTTGCATCATCAGCAAACTTGATCAGGTCCTGAAGATTTATCTGCCTTTATGTTTTCTAAGACCTTCAACATTTCATCTTCTGTAACGTGAACTGTTTTGAAAACATCAATATTTCTGTCCCTGAGTTTTCTAGCCTCCATTTCTTTCACAACAGTAAAAACAGACATGAAATATTCATTCAAAAGTTGAGTTTGTTTAAATTCAGGTTGAGGAATAACCTATCAGCATTTCCAGTCTAAGCCACAGCTACGTTAAACCTATCGAGGTGTTGGAGAAAGGGATTCTTGTGTAAGTACTGTGCAAGGATTGCTGTTGGCTACTGTCCAAGGGATGTTGCTGTTGTTTTTGGAACTTGAGAAGGGGTGTTTTGATTAAAAGGACTATACTTTTGCTATATGTTTACAACATTTTCAATGTTTTATAGTCATAGTCACTGAGTCATGCAGCACAGAAACCGAGCTTTCATCCCAACTTGTCTGTGCCAACTAGGTTCCCTAAACTGAACTCGTCCCATTTGCCTGCGTTTGGCCGATATCCCGCTAAACCTTTCCTATCCGAGTACTTGTCCAAATGTCTTTAAGATGTTGTAGTTATACTTGTCTCTACCAATTCTTCTGGCATCTCATTCCATATACTCTGTGTGACAGAAAATAAATTGATTGCTTGTATTTTATCTTCTTTAGTTTCTTCTCTCTGATTCAGTTATCACTGTTATTCATCTGGAAACAATTATCTTTAGTGCGCTGGTGGGATCATTGACCGTCTAATAAAATGAGAGAGTTTTTGAGGATAATGGAGATCTCGCTCAAAGCTGCAGCCACTTCCTTCCAGATGGTCCACGCTGCTTTGGTTGTTTGCTGGTATTCCAACTACATTGCATTCCACCTAACTCTGATACGAGCTAGCAGCTTACAAATTACCATCAGGAAAAAAAACACTTCTCCTAGTTCAAATGCAACCATTTCAGTCCTTCTTCACGTCATGTGCAGGTAGTTAACTCCATGAAGTCCTTCTGGAATGAAAGTTGCATTCTATCTTGGCCCCTTTCCTGAATTCTTGCATCTCAATCCCCAGTTTTTCCTTGCCTACAATATTCAATTAGCTGCCTACAGTATCCAGTTAGTCCCATCCTGCCATCCTGCAACAGGGAGCCAGGAGCTCCCAAATAACATCTCTTAAAATAATGGCGTTTGGTAAAAAGGTGATAGAAGTACAGCATGCCAAGAACAAATTGAACAGCCACACAAATGTGCTTGATATTATACCTCAGAAATCGTTACTGTCCAATTCCATTCGTGGGTGTAAGACGAGAACAATCAGCCCCCATCCTCAAACTTCAATCCTTATGACAACTGAAGTATCAGTGCAAAATGGTCCTACTTTCCCTCCATTGCAGTTACAAGGGAAATTCAGTGTTTATTTTCTGTGTTACAAAGCCAGGTCACGTTCTGACAGAATGAGTTAAACAGAAAGAAGGAAACAAAGCAAAAAGAATGAACTTGCATTTATATAGCACCCAGAATGTCAGGTTGTCCCAATGCACTGAACAGCTATGAAAGTATTTTAATAGTACAGCCAATGAAATGTAGGAAACATCCCACCCGATTTAGACATAGCAATTTCCCACAATCAGCAATATGGTCATGACCGGGTAATCTATTTTTCATGCTTTTGGACAAGGGATGATTAATGGTCATGGCACGGTGAGAATTTTCAAGAATGTGATTACACTAGTTACATCCATCTGTAAGGACAAGTGTATCCTCATTTTAAAGTCCCTCATCCAGAAAAGGGCACCTTCAACAGTGGAGCATTCCCTAATACTGAACTGAAATGTCTGCCTCGATTTTGTATTCATGGAAAGGAACAGAGACAAACCTCCAAGGAGCAGAACTCTGCCACTGAGCTTCTTCCAGGATTAGGCAACACGTTAGAATTAAAACATTCTTCTTTTTTGGTTGTGCCAATATCCCAGACAAATATTCTTGTTCCACCAGCATTGCCAATAGTTTCTGGTTCCAAGAGCTGATTAATTTTATATATTTCTCAGGTTTTAGAGAAAATGCAGTGTTATTCACAATTTTACTCAGAGCCTCCTTCCATTAACCTTCTTCTATAAACATGATAATAAAATTGTAGCACGCATAAAGCAACCCACAAGGTTCCAAACACATGAAAAAAATAGTATCACAACCTGTCAAGATAAACCAAAGAGGCCAGCAGTCTAAGAAAGCCAAATTGTGAACACATACAGGCTGGATCAGCTGGGACACAGACAATGTCTGAGCTGAGATGTCACCTTTTTTTTGTATAAAACCTTAAGTTATCTCAGGAATGTGACTTGAAAGAAGTTCTGGGATTTACATATTAACAAATTGATACCTGCAACCCATTCTAAAAAATGAAAGGCTTAACAGCAATCTAGGTTTGTTCAATATATCGTATTGGTTGCATGACACTATGATCTTGTGCTATACATTCTGTGTTCTATGATCCTGCTCCACTAGCGACCTGACGAAGGAGCAGCGCTCCGAAAGCTAGTACTTCCAAATAAACCTGTTGGACTACATCCTGGTGTTGTGTGATTTTTAACTCTTTACACAGAGAATGAGTAGTTTGTATGAACTGCTAGAGGAAGTGGTGGATGCAGGTACAGTTATAATATTTAAAAGACATTTGGATAAGTACATGAATAGGAAATGTTTGGAGAGATATGCAGGCAGGTGGGACTAGTTTAGTTTGGGAATATGGTTGGCATGGACTAGTTGGACCAAAGGGTCTGTTTCGATACTGTATTATTCTATAACTCTACATGTTACCTTTAAATACACAGACACACTGTTCACCTGCATCTTTTTTATGGTCACACAGTTAACTATTTAGCATAAGGAATGATTGAAAATCCATTTGTGGTAAATTACCAATCTTGAATTCCTGTCTTATGTAGTCAATATAAATCACATTCAGCAGTATAGTGGTCACACTATTGTCAGTTATTGTATTTCCAACAACATCAAAATCTAGTCCAAATACCACAAATACCCAGTGTCAGCTATTGTTCAACTCATGAGAGTCCAAGGTCATGCCAAAAGGCAAGAGTAACACTCTACTGCAATGCTGGGAGAATGCTGAACTTGCTGGAGGTGCCATTTTTCATCTGAGACATTAAACTGAGGCCATTCAAGAGAGGCGGTCACTGGACTATTAATCCGGAGACCCAGTTGACATTCTGAAGATCTGCTTTCAAATCCCACCATGGCAGATAGTGGAATTTGAATTCAATAAAAATCTGGAATTAAGAATCTAATGATGACCATGAACCATTACCAATTGTTGGGGGAAAACCCATCTGGTTCACTAATGTCCATTAGGGAAGGAAACTGCCAACCTTACCTGGTCTGGCCTATATATGATTCCAGACCCACAGCAATGTGGTTGACTCTGAACTGCCCTTTGGCCTAGCCCTCATCCCATGAATAAGAAACAATATCTGCTGAATATGGTGAATGAAAGAGACCCCTGAGGTGTAGGGAGTTCTCTCTGTTGTCCAATAATTAGCCCCACAAAAACCGATTACCTAGTCATTGTCATGTTGTTGCTTGTGGGAGCTGCCTGTGTACAAATTCGATTCTGTGATTCTTACTGTGCAGCAGTGACAACACTTCAAAAACACTTTGAGGTATCTAGAGGTCAAGTGAAGAGGCATATAAGTGCAAGTCTTCCTTTTTCACCCAAGTTAATACATGTTTACTTCAGACAAAAATAAACTAATTCCAGACAAGGTTGAGGAGATTTCTAATGCATTCCCACTTTACTCACTCAAGAATTTCAATAGTTTAAAGAAGTTGGTTAATTTTGATGATTGTCTAGTGGTTTTATATCCAACATGCCCATTATCAAATTCCTCTAGGTGATGTTTAAATGGACAATTTCTTTCCCAAGATATCTGGATATAATCTTCCATCTGAAGAATCTTTCATTCTGATAGCTCAGACTCAGTGCGAAGTGTGGCTCAGTCAGCAATTACAGCACACAGCAAAGGATCCACATGGAGTGGTGAGATGAACAGTTAATCAATCAATTGGTATTGGCCGAGGGAAGGATGTTAGCTCAAGCCATGTGGGAGAACTTGCTGTGCTTCTATAAATTGTGCCAGGGGATTTTTCACAGTCAACAGATCATTCAACTTAACATCTCGCCTAAAGGGCGATGCATCTGACAATGCAGCACTCCCATAAAACTGTAAAGTATCAGCCGAGGACTTATGCTTAAACCTGCTGACAGAGAGCTGAGAATACAAGTAGCTGAGCCAAGCTAACAGACTGGAAATAGATTTTACAGCAGAGCTGGGGCTCAGTGGACACAACATGTGATACGGACTCAAACCCCCTTCCACAGAACTATGCTCAAAGTTCAAGCTGACACCCCAGTGCAGTACTGAGGGAGTTCTGCCCTGTCTTTCAAATAGGACCGAAGCACTGTCTGCCCACCTAGATTGGCACTGAAGATCCCATGGTATTGCTTGAGGAAGAGCAAAAGAAGGCACACTAGAGCATTGGCCAATATTTAACCAACATCAATCTCAGAACAAGCTTGAGGGGCCAGATGGTCCACTTCAACTCCAATTTCTTATGTTCATACCACTTAAAAATAACAGATGATCCACTTGGAATCTTATGCTTGTGAACCCTGCTGTGTGCAAATTGGCTGTTGCACTTCCTACTTTACAACAAGTTACTGCACTTCCAAAGAGTATTTCATTGGCCATCAAGCACTTTGAGTATGTGAAAAGTGCTAGTTAAATGCAAATCTTCCTATCACTTCTCATGCAGTCACAACACAAAAAAAACCCTTCGAGCATTCACAGTATTTTACACTTCCGTCTCCCCAAATTCTGGCTCCTGTTTAAAGTACTGAAATATTGGACAGAGTAGCTGGGAAACGAATCAGAGCCATTACTGGAGTAATTTTCTGCTCCAAACTGTGTTATTTGCCCCTGTGTTGGTTTCTTTTAACTGAGGTATGAACTTAACTGTTCCTCTCAACACTCAGCATTGTATTTGTTTTTGAAATCGTTAATCCTTGTACAATATTGCTCAAATCCATCCTCTGCCTCCACAGAAAGGCATCATATTTCATGATTCATATCAACAATAAATTACTTTTAGTGACTTCAATCGTCCAGCAAAAACAATTCAGATTAAAGCAAGACTGATGATTGGGATTACAAAAGAAGAAATGAAATTGAACACTAAGATGTGGCTGTATTAAATTAGAAAGGATCATATTCGGAGGTATTTACTAATTGACTGGAAAACTTGGGAAAATGCTGTAGGAGCAAATTACTGCAGATGCTGGAATCTGTACTGAAAACATGTTGTAAATCATAGCAAGTCAGGCAGCATCCATGGAAAGAGAGCAAGTTAATGTTTCGAGTCTGGATGCTTGTTGCCTACCCAAATATGAGTTCTTTAGTCGACAAGCAAACTCACAGAATCCCTACATAGAGGCATAGATTCATAGAGATGTACAGCACAGAAATAGGCCCTTCGGTCCAGCCCGTCCATGCCGACTAGATATCATAGAACATAGAACATAGAACAGTACAGCACAGAACAGGCCCTTCAGCCCACGATGTTGCCAACCATTGATCCTCACGTATGCACCCTCAAATTTCTGTGACCATATGCACGTCCAGCAGTCTCTTAAATGTCCCCAATGACCTTGCTTCCCCAACTGCTGCTGACAATGCACTCCATGCTCTCACAGCTCTCTGTGAAAAGAACCCGCCTCTGACATCCCCATCTATACTTTCCTCCAACCAGCTTAAAACTATGACCCCTCGTGTTAGCCATTTCGGCCCTGGGAAATAGTCTCTGGCTATCGACTCTATCTATGCCTCTCATTATCTTGTATATCCCAACCCAATCTAGTCCCACCTGCCAGCACCCGGCCCATATCCCTCCAAACCCATCCTATTCATCCAAATGCCTCTTAAATGTTGCAATTGTACCAGCCTCCACCACATCCTCTGGCAGCTCATTCCATACACGTACCACCCTCTGCATGAAAAAGTTGCCCCTTAGGTCTCTTTTATATCTTTCCCTTCTCACACTAAACCTATGCCCTCTAGTTCTGGACTCCCCCACCCCAGGGAAAAGACTTTATCTATTTACCCTATCCATGCCCCTCATAATTTTGTAAACCACTATAAGGTCACCCCTCAGCCTCCGACGCTCCAGGGAAAACAGCCCCAGCCTGTTCAGCCTCTCCCTGGAGCTCAAATCCTCCAACCCTGGCAACATCCTTGTAAATCTTTTCTGAACCCTTTCACGTTTCACAACATCTTTCCAATAGGAAGACCAGAATTGCACGCAATATTCCAAAAGTGGCCTAACCAATGTCCTGTACAGCCGCAACATGACCTCCCAACTCCTGTACTCAATACTCTGACCAATAAAGGAAATCAGACCAAACGTCGCCTTCACTATCCTATCAAACTGCGACTCTACTTTCCAGGAGCTATGAACCTGCACTCTAAGGTCTCTTTGTTCAACAACACTCCCTAGGACCTTACCAGTAAGTGTATGAGTCCTGCTAAAATTTGCTTTCCCAAAATGCAGCACCTCGCATTTATCTAAATTAAACTCCATCTGAAGAAATTCCTGTTATAATCTGAGGTAACCTTCTTCGCTGTCCACTACACCTCCAATTTTGGTGTCATCTGCAAACTTACTAACTGTACCTCTTATGCTTACATCCAAATCATTTATGTAAATGACAAAAAGTAGAGGACCCAGCACCGATCCTTGTGGCACTCCACTGGTCACAGGCCTCCAGTCTGAAAAACATTCGTCCACCACCACCTTTGTCTTCTACCTTTGAGTCAGCTCTGTATCCAAATTGCTAGTTCTCCCTGTATTCCGTGAGATCTAACCTTGCTAACCAGTCTCCCATGGGGAACCTTGTCAAACATCTTACTGATGTCCATATAGATCACATCTACTGCTTTGCCCTCATCATTCCTCTTTGTTACTTCCTCAAAGAACTCAATCAAGTTTGTGAGACATGATTTCCCACGCACAAAGCCATGTTGACTATCCCTAAGCAGTCTTTACCTTTCCAAATACATGTACATCCTATCCCTCAGAATTCCCTCCAACAACTTGACCACCACTGACATCATGCTCACTGGTCTATAGTTCCTTAGCTTGTCCTTACCACCCTTCTTAGACAGTGGCACCATGTTAACCAACCGCCAGTCGACCCACACCTCACCTGTGACTATCGATGATACAAATATCTCAGCAAGAGGCCCAGCAATCACTTCTTCAGCTTCCCACACAGTTCTAGGCTGCACCTGATCAGATCCTGGGGATTTATCCACCTTTACGTGTTTCAAGACATCCAGCACTTCATCCTCTGTAATATGGACATTTCACAAGATGTCACCATCTATTTCCCTACAGTCTATATCTTCCATATCCTACAGGGTAGAAACAGGCCATTCTGCTCATCAAGTCCACACCAAAACCGAGCATCCCACCTAAACCCACCCCGACCCACCCCATCCTTGTAACCCTGCATTTCCTATGGCTCATCACCCCTGGACACTACGCATAATTCAGCGTGACCAATCCACCTAACCAGCACAACTTTGGACTATGGGAGGAAACTGAAGCACCTGGAGGAAACCCACACAGTCACTGGGAGAATGTGCAAACTCACCATGAGCAGTCACCCAAGGGTAGAATTGAACCCAGGTCCCTGGTGCTGTGAGGCAGCAGGGCTACACACTGAGCCACCATGCCACCCAAAATGCACACAAGTGATAAAAGCATTTTGACAACCACTGCCTGCAGCACATGTTGTCATCAGATCCTAGAGTATAGGAAATGGAATGAAAGGGGATATAGACAATGCCTGATCAAGCATAGAAAATGCTGGAGAAATTCAGCAGTATGCGTGGAGACAAAAGCAGAGTTAATGTAGAGTCGGGTACAACTCTTCTGGTCAAGGACAGTAGTGCAAATACAGAGTTAGGTCAAGGATCAACCTCATTGACTAGAGACAAAACATGCTCAAGAAGCTATATGGTCTTCTTCTATTGATGCCTTTGGTATAACTAAATGTCCCAAGGTGTTTTGCAGGAGCACCACAAAATAAAATTTGCCACTGAACCACAAATGATAATGGGACAGATGATCAAAAGTTGGTCAAAGAGGTAAGTTTTAAGGAGTGTGTTAAAAGAGGAAAGGGAAGTAAAGAGGTTAGGAAGGGAATTCCAGAGCTTTAAGCACTGGCACCAGGGTGGAGCGATTAAAGTGCAGGATGTGATCACGCTGGAGGAAATGCAGAGGTGACTCACCAGGATGTTGGACAATTTCAGCTGAGAAGAGAGACTGGATAAGTTTGGTTTGTTTTCTTTAAAGCAGGCAAGGCTGTAGGCTGATAGAGATAAGACTCTGAGGGGAGTGGACAGGATGGATAGCAAGGGACAATAAAAAGGAGGAATAATTTGAGGGTGAAAGTCAGGAGGTTTAAAGGGGAATGTGAGGAAACATAATTTCACTCAGAGGGTTTTGGGAATCTGGAATGCATTGCCCAGGAGGGTAGTTGATGAGGCTGCCCTCAAACCTTTAATAAGTATGTAGATGAGCACTTGAAATGTCATAACGTTCAAGGCTATGGCCCAAGTACTGGAAAGGGGAGTGGTATAGATAGGTCAATGGATTGAAAGCCCTATATGACTCTAAGAGATTGGAAATAGAGGGACACAGTTATCTCAGAGTGTGTATATGGCAATGCTGGGGTTAGAGAGTTAAGGGGGAATGAGGCTATTTAAAATATGATAAGAATTTTAAGGATGTTGCTTCAGTGGGAGCTGGAGTAGGTCAGTCAGCATGTGAGTGGTAGGAGAATGGGATTTGGTGTAACTTCTGTTCTATGGGCTGCAGAGATATTCATGTTGCAGGTAGAACATTCAGGAAAGCAGCCATTGCAGTAACTCACCATAGTATAACAGGCAGACTTAGTTATAATTGTTAAAGAATACACAGTATAATGCTGGGATCATTGCCTACAGTTACCAAGGTTCAAAATCACTCTTGATCAGGCATTGCCTATGTCCCCTTTCATTCCATTTCCAGTCAATTCTTTTAGCATTGGTCCCTATTTAAGATTTCATTCCAGATTTGTGAAAAATCATTTCTATGAGCAATGGAAAACAAAAAGCAAAATGAGATGGCAGTTCTGAAGTGATAATAGTTCTAGATTGGTCATTTTCACCAGTAAAGATGCAAAGACCAGTTCTACTTCTGTTCTAAATATCTACTAGTGTCACCAAATAGGAGATATAAGATCTTAAATTATTTAATGTCTTCTGGGAACTTAGGAGATTCCTAGGACACAGGTATTCACATGGGGATTTACATATATTTAGCACCTTGGAGATGACATTTCAGCATCACTTCATCACTGACCCATTTCACAAAGCTTCCATTGCACTTGTTAAACCATCTCATCATATGCAGGGGTTTCCTCTGGGTGCTCTGGTTTCCTCCCACAGTCCAAAGATGTGCAGGTTAAGTGCATTGGCCATGGGAAATGCAGGATTTCAAGGCCTGGGTGTGAGTCTGGGTGGGATGCTGTTTACAAGGTTGGCATGGACTCAATGGGCTGAATGGCCTGCTTCCACACTGTAGGGAATCTATGATTCTGTGATTCCATATAATTATCTAAATCATATCCTTGGCATTTGGCACAGTAATGCAGGGAATGGGGGTGGGCAGGAGGCATGTTGTCCTTAAGCAGAAGGATACCAGGCAAAGCTTCAGTATGACACATAAAATATTGGCATCTCACCCTCCAGAATCCCTCGTAACTCCTACTCCAGCTGGCAAAAGCAAATTTCAGATTCTAGCACCCAGGGTGTTTAGGTTGTGAGCGTGAGGAGGAAAAACAAATGCTCTTTTATGTCTGAGGATGAATGAGTGAAATGGAAGCTACGGAAAGGCAGGCAGCTAAATGGGCAATGGATTGGAACCAGAACGGGCCTGCATTCATCAGCGAGATAATAAACAAACAAAAGATGCAAAGATCAAAATAATGCAGATGCTGGAAATCTGAAATGAAAACAGGAATGCTCTAAACTCTCAGCAAGTCAGGCGGCATCTGTGCAGAGGGAAGATAAACATATGGCCCTGAGTTTCTGTGTTAATTTCAATTCTCCACATTGTTCTGATTCTGCTGTTCCAATGAAGTTCAATACATGTTTGAATAATAGCACCTCACCTTT
This sequence comes from Chiloscyllium plagiosum, assembly GCF_037043375.1. NCBI lineage: Eukaryota > Metazoa > Chordata > Chondrichthyes > Orectolobiformes > Hemiscylliidae > Chiloscyllium > Chiloscyllium plagiosum. The sequence continues at coordinate 18,272,600 of NW_028270149.1, forward strand.
CAACTCAGCATGCTACCGACTTGGGGAATCAACACCGAGTTCAACAATTTTAGATCTTCTTTGTATGTTTTGTTGATTTGCTCAGGTTCAATTTCAGTATATTTCCTTCTTATTCCTTGACATTATGTTCAGATGACTGCCATTCTTCCATTCACACCTCCTCTAGATACCTTGCGTTCCTTAACTTGTCCCATTACCACCATCTTTGGCTTCATTACCATTAACTCTTCTGTAATTTAATCTCCCTTGCCTTCCACCTATCTCAGTCCCTTCCTGCAGGTAAGGGCGAAGTATAAATAAAACGTTTCTACTAGCTGGTGAGTCTGGAACCGGGGGGGACATTATCTCAGAATAAGGGGTCAACCATTTAAGACTGAGTTGGTAAGAGGTTTCTTCCCTCAAACGCTGGCAAATCTTTGGAGGGCTGTGGAAATCAATGAATAACATTTGCAGGACAGAAATCAATAGATTTCTGGAGACAAATGTGACAAAACAATGGCTTTAAGAGGTGTATTTTGTCCTGTATTTTTTTGAAGAGCGGTTTTAGACAAAGGTGTCTATCTGAATCCAATAAGGTCAGGAATTTGTGAGGCCTTAGACTTTTTTAAAAGTTGGAAAAATAGAAGCAGCCTGAATGGATGGGGCCAAGCTCCCCCAGAACCAGGAGTTTTAGTTTTACCTTTTCAGTAGCAGTTGTTGGGGTCTTGAGGCTGAATTTAGAAGTTAGGGTACATCTCTCCCCCCTACCCTCTCTCTCTCTCTCTCAAGAGTTTCCTTTGTTTTTTTTTCTTTCTGTGCTAGAAAACTGCATGTAAAAATCTATTTTACTGAATTTGGCTTTGCCAAGAGTGTGTTTATGGGATGTTACTATATTGGAAGATTGACTGTTTAGTAGTTAAATTACCTATTATTCTGTTACATTTTCCAAAAGAGTTAAATTATTCCAACTTCTTCTTTCCTTTGTTGGTTTTTTAAAAAATTAATGAAGAAAGTGTGTTTTGTTTCAAGACTGGTAGTTTGACCAATCTAATTATATCTGCAATGCAATGCCGAGTACATGCCTTTAAAATAAGAGAAAGTTAGGGTCAGGACTATCGTCCTAATGTATTTTGAGGAGGAGGGGGGTGGTCTGGTCCATAACACTAATGACATCAAGGGACATGAAGATCATATGCAAAAGTGGTACAAAGAACAAAGAACAAAGAAAATTTACAGCCCAGGAACAGACCCTTCAGCCCTCCAAGCCTGAGCCAATCCAAATCCATTGTCTAAACCTATCGCCCAATTCCTAGCATTTGTATCCCTCTGCTCCCCACCTACTCACGCATCTGTCCAGATGCATCTTAAATGAATCTACCGTGCCTACCTCTACCACCTCTGCTGGCAAGGCGTTCCAGGCACCTACCACCCTCTGTGTAAAGTATTGAGGTAGATGATCAGCCATTGTCTAGTTAAATGTAGAAAAGGTTTGATGGGCTGAATGGCCCAATTCTGTTCCATTTTTTTTCCTTTTGCTTCTCAAAGCCATTACATTTCTAAATTTCCGCCATTCTGATAAAAGGTATGAAATGTTAACCCTGCTTCTCTCTCCACGGCTTCTGCCTGACCTGATTAGTTCCTCCAGCATTTTTTGTTATTTATTTCCAATGAACAAAGTTTTTTCCATCAGCTTTTAAAATGATAATGAACATGCTTAAGAGTTATAAGTGTAGGGACAGAAGCAAGTCACTAAGGATTAGCAAGAAGTGTGAGATCAAATTATGCTGCAGTGTGACAGGACAGAGTGAATACTTGGGAAATTTAATTCCAAAGGGAAACGTTGGGAAAAGAGGTGTTTAAATAAGGTTTATTGTCAGAAGTTAAGCTTGCTGCGTAGGCAGTTCAGTGAAGCAGGGAGAGGTTGCAGTTGTTGTTAAGTGTCTTAAAATTAAGAAATTTCGAAAACATAAATTTTTAAAATAAAGTATTGCAATAAAAATTAGTTTGGAGGAAATAATACAAAACTAAGGTTAAGGTATGATAGGACAGATCAGCCAAGCAGAATGCTCATCCTGTAACATGTGGGAGTTGTGGACACATCACATAAACTGGATACACACCTACACAGGAAATATTATAAGCTGTACAAGCCAGAACTGCAGGTTTTGGAGATTGAGTAGCAGTTGGGAGTACTCCAGTGCAAGCACCCCTCCAGTTATGGTCTTATCAATTTTGGTGTGCTACGTGGAGAATTTCAAAAGCAATGTCCTTGCTCAATAAATGCATATTATGGATAAGCCTAACAATCACTGACCAGCCATTTTAACTTCAGTGAAGAGGAGTTCTCTTGAAATAATTATTCATGATAGAATTAATTATCATGCAAGGAAAATGTGAGTTAATTAAGAAGTTAAAAATCACACAACACGAGGTTATAGTCCAACAGGTTTAATTGGAAGCACTAGCTTTCGGAGAACTGCTCCTTCATCAGGTGGTTGTGGAGTACACAATTGTAAGACACAGAATTTATAGCAAAAGTTTACAGTGTGATGTAACTGAAATTATACATTGAAAAATACCTTGATTGTTTGTTGAGTCTTTCATCTGTTCGAATACCATGATAGTTTCACTTCTTTCATATGTAAATCACAAAAGTTTTTTTTTAAAAGTTACATTCTCAGGTTAACTGTAATAATTGGTGTTAGCCAGATAATGTTGAAGGTGTTAGCCCCCTGTGTTCTCTGTCTGTGCCATAATGTTTAGACTGATTCTAATCTTAAAAACTGAGTTAACAGAGTCTTACATGAATTCATGCAGTTTTTGAGCAAAGTACAATATAACTCTGCAAGTACAAATTCACCCCACAAATGTCTGTCTGTCTGTCTGTCTGTGGTGGTGGGTTGTGAGTGTGAGAGAGAGTGTATATGTGAGTGTAGTGTCTAAGTCTGTGAGTGTGGGAGTGTGTGTGTCTGCAGGAGAGTGTATGTGTGCGTCTGGGGTGGGGGGTTGTGAGTGTCTGTGAGAGTGTGTATATGTGTGTGCGTGAATGTAGAGTGGTCTAAGTCTGTGAGAGGATGCATGTGTGAGCGTGGGAATGTGAGTGTCTATGTGCGTGTCTGTGTATACGTGTGTATGTGTGTGTATAGGAGTGCCTGTGTGTGTATGTGTGTGTGCGTGCGTGTGTGTGTGTGAGAGAGTGTGTTTATGTGTGTGTATAGTGCAATGGTGGTCACCTGTAGTGTGACATGAACCCAAGGTCCCGGTTGAGGCCCTCCCTTTGGGTACAGAACTTAGCTATCAGCCTCTGATCGGCCACTTTTCACTGCTGCCTGTCCCAAAGACCGCCTTGGAGGATGGTCACCCGAAGGTCTGAGGGTGAATGTCCTGGACCGCTGAAGTGTTCCCCAACTGGGATGGAACACTCCATGTCTGTTGATTGTTGTGCGGTGCCGTAGCTTTTGCTTGGTTTCCCCAATGTACAATGTCTCAGGGCATCCTTGCCTGCAACGTATAAGATAGACAATGTTGGTTGAGTCACATGAGTACCTGCCATGTACATGGCGGGAGGTGTTCCCACGTGTAATGGCGGTATCTATGTCCATACTCTGACACGTCTTGCAGCATCTACCATGACAGGGTTGTATGGAGTTGTCCTGAGAGCCGGGCAGTTTGCTACGAACATTGATCTGTTTGAGGTTTGGCGGTTGTTTAAAGGCAAGCAGTGGAGGTGTGGGGAAGGTCTTGGGGAGGTGCCCATCCTCATTGATAATGTGTTGCGGGTCACGAAGAACATGGCGTAGTTTTTCAGCTCCTGGGAAGTACTGGACAACAAAGGGTACCCTGTCTGTTGCAGCATATGTCTGTCTCCTGAGGAGTCATTATGGTTCCTTGCTGAGGCACGTCGGAACTGGCGGTCGATCAGTTGAGCAACATACCCCGTTCTTATGAGGACATCACTGAGTACTTCCAGGTGCCCGTCACGTTTCTCCTCATCTGAGCAGATCTGGTGTACGCGTAGGGCTTGTCCATAAGGGATGGCTGTTTTAATATGTTTTGGGTGGAAGCTGGAGAAGTGTAGCATCATGAGGTTGTCTGTGGGTTTGCAGTAGAGTGTCCACACCCCAGTCCAACAATGGCATCTCCAAATCTTAATTAAGAACCAGCATTTATTTCTTAATGGAAAATAGCATTTAACCAACATGCTGGAGTTTTTAGAAGATATACCGGAGAGTTGATGAGGGCAGTGTTGTTGATGTTGAGTATGTAGACTTCCAAAAGGTGTCCAATACAATGCTATACAACAGAATTGTGAGAATATTCATAGCTCATGGCGTAAACCCGACTGTAGCACCACCAATACAAAACTGGCTGAGTGATAGCAAAGAGACTGGAATGGTTAATTGATATTCTTTGAGCTGAAGAAAGTTTCACAGCAGAGTTCCTGTGTGGGTGGGGTGGGGTGGGGTGGGGAGGGGAGAGGGATGGGAGGGTCTTTTTTTAGGACCTTTGCTATCTTGATACATATTAACAATCCAGCTCTTGGTGTGCAGATGATACAAAGTTTGGAAGCATTGTAAACTGTAAGGAGGATAGAGAAAGACCACAAACTTGGAGGAGGATAAGCAGAGAGGTGGCAGATTGATTTCAATGCAGAGATGTGTGACATGATATCTTTGGTAGAAAGGACATGGAAATACAGTGTAAAATAAAATAGATTATCCCACGGGATGAGTAAAGACCAAAAATACGTGCAAATGTGCTTAAGTCACTCCAAGTGGCAGACAAGTAGAGCCAGCAGTTATAAAGTGTACTATAGTCTGGACTTTATTAATAGGGCCATAAAATACAAGAGCAAGAAAGTTATGCTGAACATATATAACACTAGTTAGACAACTACTAGAGTATTTTGCACAATTCTGAGCATTAGACAATAGGAAGGATGTGAATGCAATGAAAAGAGTGAAGATGAGGTGTTAGAGAATGGTTCCAGTGATAAGAATTTTCAATTGTATGGATAAACCACTTAAAGGGTGGCATGGTGGCTCAGTGGTTAGCACTGCTGCCTCACAGTGCCAGGGACCCAGGTTCGATTCCAGCCTTTGGTGACTGTCTGTGTGGAGTTTGCACATTCTCCCCGTGTCTGTGTGGGTTTCCTCTGGGTGCTCTGGTTTCCTCCCACAATCCAAAGACGTACAGGTCAGGTGAATTGGTCATACTAAATTGCACATAGAGTTGGTTCTTTAGTCAGGGGCTAGGTGGGTCTGGGTGGATTGCCCTTCAGAGGGTTGGTGTGGACTAGTTGGGCTGAAGTTGGGCCAAAACTATGAGAGAGCTGGACAGAACAGATACAGAGAAATGTCTATTATTTAAGTAGAGACAATATTCCAGGTTAAGGAATAGGAGAAGTACACCGAGTCATAATGCCCACACAGAGATCCGGTACAGACAAAACAGGCCAAACAGTCTCCTCCTTCACCAAGACAGATCGATTATTCAATTGGCTGATCTACACACCCTTTCCCATTTCTTTTCCAAACATAATTCCCTGTACATCCAATCCAGCTAAAAGATCTGCCCCAGTTCCCTTACACCCACTTGCCTAGACTTTGATCTTCTGTTCACCAAAACCTTTCGAGAGCTTCTAATCTAGTTGACCTCGCCTCCATCAAATCCATTACTCTCTAAGGGTCTTTTCCTGGTACAGCCAGGGAAACACCCTTAACATCTGAAGAACAAAGACTTGAATGAATATTGTGGCCATCATTCACTGCTAGATCTGGCTCGACACTATTCTGTCTACCAAAATGACTCACGATTCCAGGATCATCCTGATAACCCTGCTACTACTGTCTACTGCAAGCCATCTTGTTAAAGGCTCCTCCTCAGTCTTCTCCAGCCTCCACTGCAACAATCTGCAAAGAGTTCCCCTGGGATGTCTCAGATGGTGACCATTCAATCAGTTGCCTCTGCTACATTCTCCCCTTTCACAAGCCCACCAACCTTAACCCCAAACTCACATCTTCTTTTAGTTTCTTTAAAAGACCACAATCTCTGTCCTCCAGCTCCCCTTTCCCTTAACCCCTCCCTAATGTCTGTATTTTATTCGTCATAGTTTTGGTTACGGTCAGAACTCGATGTTATTCTCTTAATACCCAGCTGCTCTGGATCTACGGCTTATCTTTTCTCTAACAGTTACCACTCCCCTTGTCCTTCAATTTATGACACCTTTAATTTCCAGTCTCCCACAATATCCCCCCATCCTGCCTCTCTGTCCCACTTCCCACAGACACTCCACACTCCCACTTGTAACCCCTCCACCCCACCCTCAACCCCTCCACCCCACCCCTCCCACCCCCAACTCCACCTCCACCCAGTCATGCTTTGCAACAATAGAAAACTCCAGATTTTTTAACCTCTCTCTTCAATCCCAAATAAGTCGTGGGACTGGAAATGTTAACTCTGCTTCTCTCTCCACAGGTACTGCCAGACCTGCTGAGTTGCTTCAGAACTTTCTAACTTTGTTGTGGTTCTGTTCGCCGAGCTGGAAGTTTTTGTTGCAAACGTTTCGTCCCCTGGCTAGGCGACATCATCAGTGCTTGGGAGCCTCCTGCGAAGCGCTTCTTTGATGTTTCCTCTGGTGTTTATAGTGGTCTGTCCCTGCCGCTTCCGGTTGTCAGTTTCAGCTGTCCGCTGTAGTGGTTGGTATATTGGGTCCAGGTCGATGTGTTTGTTGATGGAGTTTGTGGATGAATGCCATGCCTCTAGGAATTCCCTGGCTGTTCTCGAGCACCCGAGCTACAAATCTTCGCACAAACTTTCTAACTTTACTAAACAAATGGTAATGTATAAAAATATGAACAACAAACAAGAGTAGGCCATTCTCCCCTCTCTGTCATTCAACAAGATCATGACTGCTCTGATTTTAACCTCCACTCTACATTCCTGCATATCTCTGATAATCTTTCATCTCCTTGTAATCAAGAATCCATCTACGTCTGCCTTAAAAATATTTAACGATTCTGCATCCACTGCTTTTCGAGGAAAGCAAGTTCACAACCCTTCGAAATAAAAAATGTTTCCTCACCTGGCTTAAATAGATGACCCTTATATTTTAAAACTGTGACCTCTAATTCTAGATTCTCCCAAAAGAGGAAACAACCTTTCCACATCCACCCAGTCAAGTCCTGTCAAGATCTTATACATTTCAAATATTTATCTTATACTCTAATATCAAGAATTAAAATGATGTAAACATGATTTAACAGGTGAACAGTGTTCAAATACACCAAAAATTACCATTAAATAGTTAACACAAGCAAGGACCACAAATGTCTCAACAGCCCATCCGTAAGATCATTAGATATGGAAGTAGAATTAGGCCATTCAATCTGTGGAGTTTCCTCTATCTTTCAATCTTGGCTGATATGTTTCTCAACCTCCATTCTTCTGCCTTCCCCATAACCTTTGATCCCCTTAGTAATCAGGAACCTATCTATCGTTGACTTAAACACACTCAGTGACTTGGCTCCAAAGCCCTCTCTGGCAATGGGTGCCACAGATTCAACTTCTGGCCAAAGAAATTCCTCCCCATCAACAGGGTCCTTTCCCTGCTGCTGAGTACAATCAAATCTATCAACCTTTGCAACATTTGGTGCTTTAAGAGTTATAACCTTCATTCAAGTGTTATTCTCCACAACTGTTAACACACAACAGGTGGCGATAGACCTGACCCCATAACGAGAAAACTGTGTCACATACATATTGAAAAAGCTTCAGAAATCAGGGCAATTAAACAAGACAGACTTCCAAAAAATGAAACCAGATGGACCCAACACACCACGCTTCTCTGCCATACTGGAACACTATGGCACAACATCTTTCCGACAGGAAGGAGACCAGAATTGCACGCAATATTCCAAAAGTGGCCTAACCAATGTGCTGTACAGCCACAACATGACCTCCCAACTCCTGCACTCAATACTATGACCAATAAAGGAAAGAATATTACATGCCTTCTCCACTATCTGATCTACCTGCAACTCTACTTTCAAGGAATTATGAACCTGCACTCCAAGGTCTCTTTGTTCAGCAACACTCCCTAATACCTTATCATGAAGTGTATAAGTCCTGCTAAGATTTGCTTTCCCAAAATGCAGCACCTCACATTTATGTAAATTAAACTCCATCTGCCACTTCTCAGCCCATTGGCCCATCTGATCAAGATCCTGTTGTAATCTGAGGTAAGATTAGATTCCCTTTGGCCCAACAAGTCCACACCGACCCTCTAAGGTAACCTTTTTCGCTATCCACTACACCTCCAATTTTGGTATCATCTACAAACTTACTAACTATACCTCTTATGCGCAAATCCAAATCATTTATATAAATGATGAAAAGTAGTGGATCCAGCACCGATTCTTGTGGCACTCCACTGGATACGGTCCTCCGGTCTGAAAAACAACCTTCCACCATCACCCTCTGTCTTCTACCTTTTAGCCAGTTCTGTATCAAAATGGCTAGCTCTCACTGTATTCCATGAGCTCTAACCTTGGTAACATGTCCACCATGGGGAACCTTGGATCACGTCCACCCCCCTGCCCTCATCAAGCCTCTTTGTTACTTCTTCAAAAAACTCTATCAAGTTTGTGAGACATGATTTCCCACGCACAAAGCCATGCTGATTATCCCTAATCAGGCTTCAGCGAGCTTTTGCCCAAAACATCAATTTTCCTGCTCTTCGGATGCTGCCTGACCTGCTGTGCTTTTTCAGCATCACTCTAATCTATCCCTTATCAGTTCTTGCCTTTCCAAATACATGTACATCCTGTCCCTCAGGATTCCCTCCAACAACTTGCCCACCACCGACGTCAGGCTCACTGGTCTCTCGATTCCTGGCTTGTCCTTACCACCTTTTTTAAACAGTGGCATCATGTTAGCCAACCTCCAGTCTTCCGGCACCTCAGCTGTGACTATCGCTAATACAAATATCTCAGCAAGGAGTCCAGCAATCACTTCCCTAGCTTCCCACAGAGTTCTAGGCTACACCTGATCAGGTCCTGGGGATTTATCCAGTTTTATGCATTTCAAGACATCCAGCACTTCTTCCTCTGTAATATGGACATTTTTCAAGATGTTGCTATCTATTTCCTCCATTCTATATCTTCCATGTCCTTTTCCACAGTAAACACTGATGCAAAATACACGTTTAAAATCTTACCCATCTCCTGCGGCTCTGCACAAAGGCTGACTTGTTGACCTTTGAGGGGCCCTATTCTCTCCCCAGTTACTCTTTTGTCCTTAATGTATTTGTAAAAACCCTTTGGATTCTCCTTAACTCTATTTGCCAAAACTATCCCATGTCCCCTTTTTCCCTCCTGATTTCCCTCTTAAGTATACTCCTACTTTACACAGAGAGTTGTGAATGCATGGAAGGCGTTGCCAGCGCTGGTGCTGGAAGCAGAGTCATTAGGGACATTTAAGCAACTGTTGGACATGCACATGGATAGCAGTGAGTTGAGGGGTGCATCGGTTAAGTTATTTTATTCTATATTAGGATTAACCCTTGGCACAATATCGTGGGCCAAAGGGCCTGTTCTGTGCTGTACTTTCTATTTTCTATGTTCTACTGCCTTTATACACTGCCAAGGATTCACTTGATCTATCCTGTCTATACCTGACATATGCTTCCTTCTTTTTCTGAACCAAATCCTCAATTTCTTTAGTCATTCAGCATTCCCTATACCTACCAACCTTTCCTTTCACCCGGAATATACTGTCACTGGACTGTTGTTATCTCATTTCTGAAGGCTTCCCATTTTCCAGCCATCCCTTTACCTGGAAACATCTGCCTCCAATCAGCTTTTGAAACTTGTTGCCTAATAGCGTTAAAGTTAGCCTTCCTGCAATTTAGAAATTTAACCTTTAGATCCAGCTATCCTTTTCCATCACTATTTTAAATCTAATAGAATTATGGTCACTGGCCCCAAAGTGCTCTCCCACTGACACCTCAGTCACCTGCCCTGCCTTATCTCCCAAGAGTAGGTCACATTTTGCACCTTCTCTAGTAGGTACATCCACATACTGACTCAGAAAATTATCTTGTACACACTTAGCAAATTCCTTTCATCTCAACCCTGAAGACTATGACAGTCCTAGTCTATGTTTGGAAAGTGAATATCCCCTACAAAACCACCCTATAATTCTTACAGATAACTGAAATCTCCTTACAAATTGTTTCTCAATTTCCCTCTGACTGTTAGGGGGGTCTATAATACAATCCCAATAAGGTGATCATCCCTTTCTTATTTCTCAGTTCCACCCAAATAACTTCCCTGGATGCATTTCCGGGAATTTCCTCTGTCAGTACAGCTGTAATGCTATCCCTAATGAAAAATGCCACTCCCACCACCACACCCCCCCCCCCCCCCCCCCTCCTCTCTTGCCCTCCTTTCTATCCTTCCTGTAGCATTTGTATCCTGGAACATTCAGCTGCCAGTCCTGTCCATCCCTGAGCCACATTTCTGTAATTGCTATGATATCCCAGTCCCATGTTCCTAACCATGCCCTGAGTTCATCTGCCCTCCCTGTTAGGCCCCTTGCACTGAAATAAATGCAGTTTAATTTATCAGTCCTACCTTGTTCCTGCCTGCCCTGACTGTTGACTGGCTTCTTCTCTCAACTGTACCAGCCTCAGATTGATCTCTTTCCTCACTATCTCCCTGGGTTCCAAATCGCTCCCCCCCACACTTTACCAGTTTAAATCTTCCCGAGCAGCTCTAGCAAATCTCCCTGTCAGTATATTAGTCCCCTTCCAATTCAGGTACAATCCGTCCTTCTTGTACAGGTCACTTCTACACCAGAAGAGATTCCAATGATCCAAAAATGTGAATCCTTCTCTCAAACATCAGCTCCTCAGCCATGCATTCATTTGTTCTATCCTCCTATTCCTACCCTCACTAGCTCGTAGCACCAGGAGTAATCCAGATATTACTATCCTTTTTAAATTTTATATAGAATTCAAACTTCACCATCTGCAATGGAGGAATTCAGATTCATGTCCTCAGAATATTCATAGAATTCCCAACAGTATGGAAAGACGCTATTTAGCATCAGCACTCCCTACCCTATCCATGTAACCTTGAATTTTCCATGGTTAACCTATCTAGCCTGCACATCCCTGAACACTATGGGCAATTTAGCATGGCCAATCTTTGGACTGTGTGAGAAACCAGAGCATCCGAAGGAAACCCACGCAGACATGGGGAGATTGTGCAAATTCCACACAGACTGTCAGCCAAGTGTGGAATTGAACCCTGGTTCCTGGCATTGTGAGGCAGCAGTGCTAATCACTGAGCCACTGTGCTGCCTCAGAACATTAGCAAAGGGTTCTGGATTTATAGTCCATCGACCTAACCACTATGCCACAGTCTCCTCTTTGGTCATCAGGTCCTATAGTGGGATTAGAATCGAGAGCTCTGGCTCAGTGCCAGGGACATTGCCCACTCCAGTATAAGACCTTTTTCTATTCCTCTAGAAATAATATCTAGTGTTCAGATGATCATGCCCAGGACTTGGAAAGGAAGAGTCAGGCAAAGGAAGGGATGCAACAAGGTTCCTTGCAGAGTGATGGCACAGCCCAGGTACCAAACTGGGTATATTTATCAGTGAGGTGTCAGCCTCTCGAACCTATAGCTCAGGATGACTTGCATATCAAGGCAGCTGTGTTAGACACAGCTAAACTATCCCACAACCAATGAATCAGATTGCAGCTCCTGAGATCCTGCCACATCCCATTGAGAAAGGTGGTGGACAACTAAACAGCTAAATGAAAGGCCACAAATATTCCCATCCTTGGGGAAAAGCTCAACACATCAGTGTAAAAGACATGGCTGAGCATTTTGAACCCGTATTCAGCCAATGTGTCTCGACCTCCTCCTGGTGCCACCCGATGCTAAGAAATAGTGGGATCACAGAATTGTACAATAACTACAGTATAGATGGAGGCCAATCAGCCCATTGTGGCCATGGAGGGGCTTTATAAGCATAACCCAACTAGTCCCATTTAGAACCTAAACTAGCTCAGCAGGGTGATGGGAACCTGAGGTATAGTTGCAGTGCACAGGAGGATGAGTGTAGGGAGGACAGGGACTGGATTTCACGGTCACAGGAATGTGCTGGCAGACGTCGGCTGGATCAGTTTTTGTCCAACGTGTACAGGAGGGTTTCCTGACACAGTATGTCGAAGGACCGACAAGAGGGGAGGCCACAATGGATCTGGTGCTTGGTAATGAACCAGGCCAGGTGTTTGATTTAGTTGCAGGTGAGCACTTTGGAGAGAATCTTCATAATTCAGTTACGTTTAGTTTAGCGATGGAAAGGGATAGGTACATGCCACAGGTCTAGAGTTATTCATGGGGCAAGGGCAATTATAATGCGATTAGGCAAGAATTAGGATGCATAGAATAGGGTAGCAAAATGCAGGGGATGCAGACAATGGAAATGTGAAGCTGGTTTAAGGAACAGATATTGCGTGTCCTTGATAGGTATGTCCCTGTCAGGCAGGGAGGAAGTGATAAGGTAAGGGAACTGTGGTTTACAACAGAAATTGCATCTCTTGTTAAACAGAAGAAAGAGGGTTATGTGTTGATGAGGCAAGATGGTTCAGATGAAGCAATGGGGAATTACAGATCAGCTAGGAAGGATTTAAAGAGAGAGTTAGGAAGAATAAAAAGAGGACACAAGCAGTCTTTAGCAAATAGCATAAAGGAGAAACCTAAAGCTTTCTACAGGTATGTGAGGAATAAGAGGATGATTAGAGTAGGAATAGGGCCAGTCAAGACAGAAGTGGGAAGTTCTGAGTGTGGACCCTGTGGAGATCAGGGATGGTGCTAAACGAATATTCTCATCGGGTTTCACCCAGGAAAAGGAGAATATTGTAGAGGAGAAGAATGAGGTACAAGATATTAAACTAGAAAAGATCGAGGTTAGTTAAGAACAGGTGTTATCAATTCTAGAAGGAGTTAAAGTAGACAAGTCCCCTGAGCCGGATGGGATTTATCCGAAGATTCTCTGGGAAGCTATGGAGGAGATAGTAGAGCCGTTGGCTGTGATATTGGAGTTGTCATTCTCTACAGATTTAGTACCAGAGGACTGGAGGATTGCAAATGTGCCCTTGTCCAAGAAGGGCTGTAGAGATGACCTATGTAATTATAGACCAGTGAGCCTTACACCTGTTGTCAAGCAACAATTTGATTTCAGATAGTTAACATGGTTTCGATGGGCAGGTCGTGTCTCACAAACCTCATTGAGTTTTTTGAGAAGGTGACCAAGCATATGGATGAGGGTAGGGCAGTTGATGTGGTGTACATGGACTTCAGTAAAGCCTTTGATATGGTACCACATGGTAGGCTGTTGGAGAAAATGCAGAGGCATGGCATTGAGGGCGATTTAGCAGTTTGGATTAGAAACTGGCTTTCTGAAAGAAGGCAGTGAGTGGTGGTTGATAGAAAATATTCAGCCTGGAGTCCGGTTACTACTGGTGTGCCACAAGGATCTGTTTTGAGACCACTGCTGTTTGTCATTTTTATAAATGACTTAGACGCAGGCACAGGTGGATGGATTAGTAAATTTGTAGATGACACTAAAGTCGGTGGAGTAGTGGACAGTTTGGAAGAAGGTTACAGGTTGCAGGAGGACTTGGATAAAGTAAATTAGGCTGAGAGATGGCAAATGGAGTTCAATGCAAATAAATGTGATTCTGGATTAGTGGTGCTGGAAGAGCACAGCAGTATCCAAGGAGCATGATGCACTTTGGGAAAAATAACAGGAAGACAGAGTACTGGGGTCAATGGAAAGATTCTTGGTAGTGTGGATGTGCATGTGGAGTCCATGTACATAGATCCCTGAAAGTTGCCACCCAGGTGGATAGTGCTGTTAAGAAAGCATACGGTGTGTTAGGTTTCATTCATAGAGGGATTGAGTTCCGGAGCCGCAATATCATGCTGCAACTATACAAAACGCTGGTGCGGCCACACTTGGAATATTGTGTACAGTCTGGTCGCCATATTTTGGGAAGGATGTGGAAGCACTGGAAAAGGTACAGAGGAGATGTTGCCTGGTCTAGAGGGAAGGTCTTATGAAGAAAGGCTGAGAAACTTGGGTCAGTTCTCATTGGGGAGAAGAAGGCTAAGAGGGGATTTGATAGAGACTTACAAGAGGATCAGAGGATTAGATAGGGTAGACAGTGAAAGTCTTTTTCCTAGGATGATGACGTCAGCTTACGAGAGGGCATAACTACAAATTGAGGGTTGATAGATTTAAGACAGATGTCAAAGGCAGGTTCTTTACTCAGAGAGTGGTAAGGGCATGGAATGCCCTACCTGCCAAAGTAGTTAACTCAGCCACATTAGGGAGATTTAAACAATTCTTAGGTAAGCATATGGATGATGATGGGATAGTGTAAGGGGACAAGCTGAGAATAGTTCACAGGCCGGCGCAACATCGAGGGCCAAAGGGCCTGTTTTGCGCTGTATCGTTCTATGTTCTATGTTCTATGTTCTAAACCTCTTACTTCCTATCACTTTTGGTTCTTTTGTCCTTCAGATTGGAGGAGCCCAGAGAGGCACTAGATACTGTGAGTATTGAGAAACTCTCAGCAATAGTCCTGAAGACTTGTGTTCCAGAACCTGCCACACCTGAGCAAAGCTGTCCAGTGTTGGCTGCAACACTGGCAAATACTTGGCACTGTGCATAATGTAGAAAGGGAGGTCTGCAGATGCTGGAGATCAGAGTCGAGGGTGTGGTGCTGGAAAAGCACAGATCAGGCAGCATCCGAGGAGCAGGAGAGTTGACGTTTTGGACGTAAGCCTGATGAAGAGCTTATGCCCAAAACGTTGATTTTCCTGCTCCTTGGACGCTGCCTGACCTCCTGTGCTTTTCCAGTACCACACTCTTGACTCTGTGCATAATTGGCCCAGTATATGCTGTGCACAAAAGGCAGAACAATTCCAGACTGGCCAATTGATGCCGTATCAGTCTACTCTCAATCATTAGCACGGTGATACTGTGGCGTTGACAATACATAGCAATAACTGATCCTCAGTTTTGATTCCACCACGGCCACTCAGCTCTTGCCCTCATAGACAGGAGGGCAATGGCCTAGGGTAATATCGCTGGACTGTTAACCCAGTGACTCAGATAATGTTCTGGGGACCTGGGTTTGAATCCCATCACTTCAGATGATGAAATTTGGATTCAATAAAATATCTGGGATTAAGAGTCTATTCATGACCATGAATCCATTGCCAATTATCAGAAAAACTCATGTAGTTCACTAATGTTATTTAGGAACGGAAATTGCCATGCTTACCTGGTGTGGCCTACATGTGATTACAGATGCACAGCAAAGTGGATGACCCTTCATTGCCCTGTGGGCAATAAATGCTGGCCTGGCCATTGATGCCCTCATCCAGTGAATAAATCATAAAAATTTGATCCAAACATGGACAAAAGGGCTAATCTTATGAGGTGAGAGTGACTGCTCTTAACATCAAGGCAGCACTTTACTGAGTGTGGCATCAAGGAGCCCTGCCAACACTGAAGTCAATGGGAATTCGGAGAGAACTCTCCACTGCTTGGAACCATATCTAATGCAAAGGAAGAAGGTTGGGACTGCTCTAAGCCAAACAGCTCAGTCCCATGATATCACCACAGACATTCGTCAAAGTAGTACCCCGGACCAATCATCATTATCTGCTTCTGTCTTATGGTCAGAAGTGGGATCTTCAGTACCATTCACAATTTCCTGAACAGTGAAGCAGTCTGCGGCCATATGCAGTAAGATCTAGACAACATCCAGGCTTTGGCGAGAAGTGGCAAGTAACATTTGAGCCACAAAAGCACCAGCTAATGACCATCTTCAAGAAGACAGAATTTATCTCCCTTTGACATTCAATAGCATTACCATTAAATCCTCTACTATCAAAATCCTGGGGTTTACTATTCACCAGAAACTGGACTGGACCAGGCATAGAAATGCTGGGAAGAGTCAGTGTATTCTTGTTTCCAAAGTGCAAGACCTTGCATTTGCTCACATTGAATTTCATCAGTCATTTCTTGACCACTCTCCTAAATTGTCTAAACCTTTCTGCAGCCTCTCCACCTCCTCAGAACTACTTGCCTGTCCACCTAACTTCATATCATCGGTGAACTTCACCAGAATGCCCCCAGTCCCTTCATCCAGATCATTAATATATAAAGTGAACAGCTGCGGCTCCAACACTGAACCCTGCAGGACACCACTTGCCATTCCAAAACAGAACCTTTTATCTCAACTCTCTGCCTTCATGGCTTGGAAATATATTGCAGTTCCTTCACTGTTGCTGGGTCAGAATTCTAGAATTCCGTTTCTGACAGCGCTGCAGATGTACTTACAGTCCAGGATTGTAGTGGTTCAAGGAGGCAGCTCATCACCACCTTCTCAAGGGCAATTAGGAATGGGCTAGAAACACTGGCCTAGCCAGTGACTCCCACATCCCAGGAAGGAATAAAAAGAGCCACTGATCAGCACTAATCCTTTAACACTTTGGCATTTGGATGTTCCTGTAAGTTCTGTATGTTGCCCTAAGTTCTGGCATTTCCCCCCTCAGCCACTCTGCCTTTTCACTTCTAACATGCAACTTAAAGTCAACCTCTTTGATTATCTGTTCTACTCTCTCCTTTGGCTCAGTGTTTGTGTGACTGAGTACATTCCAGTAAGGATCTCATATTAAATTCTCTCTACGAATTTGAGTTATTGTTGTTGACATCTCTATAGCCTTTGGGGGACAGTTAAACTAAACCACAGGTTAGAAAATAGGAGAAATACAATATACACCTTCACCATACAAAAACTTGGCTGTGAGCAGATCGTCATTCATTAAAAAACAAATAGCATTTGTTTCTGGGAATACTGAAGTTCCAGAGGTGATCCCTGAAAGATTTATCAAGGAACAGCTTGATTGGGATAGGATTCTTTGGCTTAAGTAGGGGTCAGGGAGGGAGACTGGCTTTATAATTCATGGCATTAGAAAAAAGAGAAAAGAATTCAAATAGAATCCCTACAGTGCTGAAACAGGCCATTCGGCTCAACAAGTCCACACCAACCCTCCGACGAGTAACCCACCCAAACCGATCCCCCTTCCCTATTACCCTACATTTATCCGTGGCTAATGCATCTAATCTACACATCTCTGAACACTATGGGCAATTTATCGTGGCCAATTCACCTAACCTACACATCTTTGGAATATGGGAGAAATGTACATGCTTAAGATACACCTTTGTTTTCTTCCACAGGTGAAACTTGAAAAAGAGTATATATATCCAGTTCTGGTCACTCTTTTATGGGAAGGACATTATTAAGATGGAGAGGGTTCACAAGAGATTTACCAGGATGCTGCGGGAATAGATAGGCTGGGACATTTTTCACTGGAGCATAGGAGGTTGAGAGGTGACATTACAAAGGTGTAACGAGGAGTATAGTATAAGGTGAACTTGAGGTGTCCTTTCCCCAGGCTGGGGGATTTCAAGACTGGGGCGCTTATTTTTAGGGTGAGAGGAGCAAGTTTTTAAAAAGACATAAGGCGCAATTTTTTTACATCGCGAGTAGTTCATGTGTGGAATGAACTTCCAGACAAGATATTGAAGGTAGATACAGTTACAACATTTAAAAGGCATTTAGATAAGTACATGAATAAGAAATGTTTGGAGGGATCTGGGACATGCGCGGGTGGGTGGGACTAGTTTAGTTTGGGATTATGGTCAACATGAACTGGATGGACCGGAAGGTCATGACTCTATGACCTATGAAACAGTTTCAAGAGTACAGGGTAAGTGGGACTAACTGGAGAGCTATGTCAAAGAGGCAGTATATTCACCATGGGCTGACTGGTCTTTTTCCATGCTCTATGTTATATGAGGTCACTTTAGCAAGATATCACAGGATCAGATGAGAGAGAGAATAGATCCAATAAATTAGCAGTTGGACTTGGCTAGAAGTCAGACTGGCTTTGGGAGGTGGGGGGTGGATTCGGGTGAATCGTGTGGGCGGGGGAGGGGTTGAACAAAAGGAGCTATTTGCACTGACTCTTCCCAGCAAACCTTGGCACATTGATCAGCCAGCTGATCCAATTTTATGATCTGCCAAGTTAAACAGTGGTGAAAAGGGCAGCCTCTTCATATTTCAGAGCAAGCAGTGCGATATGGAATAGACTGCCATCTAGTGCAGCAAATGTTGAAACATGAAAAGATGATGGATTCATCAGGATGCTGGGTAATGGGGACAGGGTACAACGACAGGCAGGAAGGGGACTGTGTCAGTGTGCATCCTGAACAACAAACCCAGATAAATGGGATGAAAACCCTCTTGCTGTTCCCACTGTCTGTTTTTTAATGAATATATCAAGCCATCGTTTTATGCTTTTAATACAATCTGACCTTTGTCACTGTCTCTGTTGTCAAACAACCAGAGTTCGTCTTCAACATTTGCATAACGTGCCTATGCCGTGTATAATTTGTTGTCCAAAGTTCGATGCTGCTGAGGACTGTTATAATGAGAATGGACTATATTTAAAGGGGCATTACTACAAGGTTACATCATAGACAAAGACAAAAGGACATAAGAGATAATGAGAAAAGCAATGGCATTATTGGGTCAGCAATATGAAAACATCGTTATGGAAGTTAACGCTTCAGCAGACTTGGTGACTGCTCCCTCAACGACCTTGTCATGGCAACCGGTGTATCATCAGCCTCTGAAGCAGATGACTGTTTCAGGAATGAAGCTTAACTGAAAACTCCCCAATGATGTGCAAAGCTGTAACCCTCTGAATGTGTTAACACAGGAGATTGTCATACATTTGTTTTGCAAACAGTGTCAGTCCCAAAGTTGGCCTACTGGTGGCACTGGTGGGCTTCTCAGCAGCAGCACCTGCTGGTGGCTATTGGTATTGCAGCCTGGGTCACACTTTAAAGAGCAAAGATGTGGAGGAGTCCATTTCTAATATTGTGGCACGATAGCCTCTAATAATTTCTCATACCTTATCCTAAACATTTACACTCAGTTTTCTAACTTACATGGAATTTACAGCATAGAAGCAGGCCATTCAGTCAAACCGAGCTGTGCTGAGATTTATTCTCTACATAAGCTTTGTCCTAACCTTGCCCTTGATCTCACCCAATGACCATACTCTGCTACTTCATTCTTCCTCATGTGTTATGTAGCTTCTCCATACATACAGCTCTTATATTCACCTCAACTACTCCTTGTGGTAATGAGCTTCATAATCTATTCACCATCTGGAATACAGTTTCTCCTCCTTTGATCTATTCATGATTTTCTTCTACTTAAGACCCCAAATTTTGGGCTTGAACTTTAAGTAATAGCAATGTTGTAATACATTTATCTAGCTGCATCCATTGCTTTTTAAAATAATTCTTAGTACAGGGCTACAAAAACCTTCAAATGTATATGAGTGGGCTTGGGCTGAGAGGACTGTCCTATGAGCAGCGATTGAATCAAACAAGCCTCTGCAATTTAGAACAAGAGGTGATTTCATTGAAAGATATTTAATTCTCAGAGGCCTTAATAGGTTCTGGGAGACTGTTTCCCCAGCTGAGGGTTTGCAAACACAGAGTAAGGGGAGATGGTGGCATAGTGGTGCTGTTGCTAGGCTGGTAATCCCACTATTCAGGTTAATGCCGTGGGGGCATGGGACCCATGGCAGAAAAGGAAATCTGTTTCTCTTGCCCTGTCCAGCCTTCTTGTGACTCCTGGTCCACAGCATTGTGGTTGAAATGGCATAGTTCAAGGGCACTTAGAGATCAGGAACAAATGCTTGCCTTGTCAAATAATGTCCAGATCCCAGGAAAGGGGAGAAAAAAGGGTAAGCTCTTTAGCCTTGAAATAATGTGGAATTTCTTCAAACAGAGGATTGTGGGTGTGGGGAATTCTCTACCCTGGAAATGGTCATCCATTGTGTATATTCTGGGAATTAAAGGGCTGAGGCAGGATAGTGGAGCTGAGACTGACATCAGATCTGTGGTGATCTAATTGAATCACAATCATCTGATGAAGGAGCGTCGCACCGAAAGCTAGTGTGCTTCCAATTAAACCTGTTGGACTATAACCTGGTGTTGTGTGATTTTTAACTATCTAAAACTTGGTTTATTCCCTCTTCACTCCATGCCCATTTACTGCGCTGGGTTTGCTACAACCTGACCAGATTATAATTTTTATTGCCAAATTGAGGCAATAACGTTACCTCGCCATGGTGACGAAACATCTGAAAACAAACCTTCCAGCTCAGCGAGCTAACTTTATGCTGCCACCTCCCCAACATAAGAAAGAACCTGCATTAAAGTAGCACCTTCTCCTGAAAAGGTTTAGTCCCTGTTTTAAAGCGGGATTCACAGCAGTCAATGTGCATAACGCAAGATCCCACATACACCAGTGTACCAATAACAAGATTGTGTGTGTTTTTAGGCGATGACTAAGACAGTGGGATGGATTTCACTGTTCTTCTTACTCCTACACCGGGATCGTTTACATTTACCTGAATGTCATCCCTGGGTTTTCTGTTCAAGCGTCTGAAATGGGAACAGCTTCAATGAACTCCTGACTCACAGGCATGATTGCCACCAGCTGAGCCACAGCTCTGAACACGCCCATTTGTTATCCTGCTAAACCTCACTGTTAACAAAAGCCTATTGAAATAAAAGGTTCTGCCTCTATTGCAAGTGGCTGCTTCTATTTGATACATTTTTACTCACCAACAGAATAATGTTCCAAGAAGAAAGAGACTAATTTGCACTCAAGTCTCCAGATATTCGTGAAAGACATGTCGGTGTTAAATTGGGATGAAATAGCTCGCCAGTGCCTTGCTTTCACTTCAGAAATCCCACCACACCAGATTATGGTCCAACAGGTTTATTTGAAATCAATTATTTGTGATTTCAAATAAACCCGCTGGACCATAATCTGGAGTCCTGTGACTTTCTGGTTTTGTTCACCCCAGTCCAACACCGGCACCTCTACATCGTGACTTTATTTCTTAGCGTCAGTTCATTGTTCAGCTTGGCACAAAACACCAGCATGTTCTGGCAAAAAGCCGCTCCCACTGCAATTTTCTGCTGGCTTCAATTCAAACTGCTTTCTGCAAAGGGGGATGGGCGGATAAAGACAGAGAAACTCTGTGTCCGAGCCAGGATTCAATGTAAGGGATGGAACTGCATTGTACAAGGCAACACCAGCCCCTTCCAAACAAGGATTGATGATATGGTTCTGGAAGCAGGAAATTTATCAGCCTGGAGTCAGGTCTGGTCTTGAGCAGTTTCATGTCTGAACCCAAACACAGATGGATTAACAGCTGCAACAAATACGTCCAAGTACCCTCCTAAGTGATGGAGACTATTATTTAGAGTGGCACAATGGTTCACTGCTCCCTCACAGTGCCAGGGACCCGGGTTTAATTCCACCCTCGGGTGACAGTCTGAGCGGAGTTTGTACGTTCTTCCCATGACTGTGTGGGTTTCCTCTGGGTGCTCTGATTTCCTCCCACTAGGCAAAGTTGAGCAGGTTAGGTGAATTAGCTCTGCTAAATTACCCATTGTATCCAGGGATGTGCGGGCTAAGAGGATTAGCCATGGGAAAGGCAGAGTTATGGGGATGGGGATGGGTCTGGGTGGGATACTCTTCAGAGGCAAAAGTGAGGACTGCAGATGCTGGAACTTAGAGTCGAGAGAGCGGTGCTGGAAAAGCACAGCAGGTCAGGCAGCATCCGAGGAGCAGGAAAATCGACGTTTCAGGCAAAACCGCTTTGTCAGAAATAAAGGGCTTTTGCCCGAAACATCGATTTTCCTGCTCATCGGATGCTGCCTGACCTGCTGTGCTTTTCCAGCACCACTCTAATCTTGACTCATTCAGCCCATTGTGTCTGCTTCACCATTCAATAAGATGGTCTGATAATCCTCAACTCCACTTTCCTGCCTTTTCCCCATTACCTTAATTCCCCTACTGATGTAAAAGCTGTCTATATAGCCTTGAGTATCCATGAGGTCACAGCCTCAAATGGCCTCTGCAGTAAAGAATTGCCTCCGAGAGAAGAAAATCCCTCTCAATTCTGTCTCAAATATGTAGCCCCTTATTCTGAGATGATGCCCTCTGGTCCTAGACTCTCCCACAAGGGGAAACCACCCCGTCTAGGTCCCTAAACTGATAGACTTTGAATTTATTTTATATAACAGCAAGTACTTTTAGTAATATTCTGCTACGAATAACCTCAAGGTTCTCAGTCTTGGAAAGGTTATCTGTTTTGTTTTGGATAGTTATACAGTGACATTGAAGTGCATTCAGAGTTGATTCAAATTTAGGCTTATCTTTACACTTCCCCCCACCAATGAGAAATTGGCGCCTACATCATGTCTCCCCTGGACCTCACAAGTGAAATACAGACCTCACCCACCAGCTACATCATCATCTTAGCCTTACCATCTCCCTTTAGTTGACACTGTCTCACTACGGTACACTTTATGTTCTTCTTCTGGATGTAGTATTGTTCATGGTTCCTTCCGTGACAGAGAAGTAAACACTTTGGATACTGAAATCTGAAGGAGCAATAGAAAATGCTGAAAACACTCAGCAGGTCAGGCAGCAGCTGTGGACAGAGAAATTAAGTTAATGTTTTGAGGCATCGATTCACATCTGTCTGGTATTCCATTGTCTCTGGACGAATACCTCTATTTGCAAATGCTGAAGCTAACATAAAAAAGGAAAAGTGGATTCATTTGTTATTGTATTATAATGCAACCCCAGTTTCAACTGCAGTTCTCTAACTTCTCTAACCCAGAGAAAGTTAGAGGTACACATACACCACGCACTCAAACTGTCCCAACTTCGCTTCCAATTGCATTTTGAATATCCTCGATGTTTGAATCTCTACCACTTTGCCTACTTCAAACGTGGAATGTGGAAGGAATCGAGTTGGCACTATTGTCATTTTGAATTTATGTCCTTTGGTCTAGCTCTTTGTGATTTACTTTGAAGTAACAATCCAGCTTTGCCTCATATGCAACAGTGAATGTTTTGCACAACTCAGTGGGATACCCCCTCAAAAGTTCCCTTTCATGAACCAGAGACATTTAGCTTCATTCTAGCTCAACACACGGCACCAATTCAGCTGATCCTTAAGGATGTGCACAATGTCTGCAACTGGACGCAGCAGATTAATCCCATTGTGCCCACCCCTAGAATCATAGAATCCTAAAGTGTGGAAACAGGCCCTTCAGGGGTGCACACCAATCCTCCAAAGAGTAACCCACCCAGACCCATTCCCCAACCCTATTATCTATCCTACATTTACCCCTGACTAATGCACCCAACCTACATACCCCTGGACAATTCAGCATGGCTGATTCACCTAATGTGGGAGGAAACTAGAGCACCCGGAGGGAACCCACGCAGACACGGGGAGAATGTGCAAACTCCACACACAGTCACCCGAGGCTGGAATCAAACCTGGGTCCATGGCGCTGTGAGGCAGCAGTGCTAACCACTGAGCCACCGTGCTGTCCCCTACCTACAGTTCCCAAAACACTGTCCTACTGTGACCATTAGAATTTAAAAGTCAGAAAAATAAAATGGCATTAGAGGATGTGTTACAGATACAATCATAATTTGCTTTTTTTTTAATTTCAAGAGAAATCACTTCAAATACACAACATAAAATGACTAACACGAGGGGTCATAGTTTTAAGCTGGTTGGAGGAAAGTATAGAGGGGATGTCAAAGGCGGGTTCTTTACACAGAGAGTTGTGAGAAAATGGAAAGCGTTGCCAGCAGCAGTTGTGGAGGCAGGGTCATTGGGGACATTTAAGAGACTCCTCGACATACATATGGTCACAGAAATTTGAGGGTGCATACATGAGGATCAGTGGTCGGCACAACATCGTGGGCTGAAGGGCCTGTTCTGTGCTGTACTGTTGTATTGTTCTATGTTCTATGTTCTATGAAACCGCGTTCATACCCAATAATGCACTGTACAATTGCAGAGCAACTTCCTTTCTAATTTATGTATTGGAAAACCAAAGGATTACTTCTCCACAAGATTAAACCACATATTGATGAATTGAAACTGAAACTATCAACAAAACATTTATTACTTGCATTGGGATAAACGTTATTTTGTTGTCCTTGATTCATATTTCATGTTCTCATGTTCAGGTTAATGTTATGCAAAGAAAGGTGAAACGTATTAAAAGAATTTAGTGGCTGGTTATAACTTTATTGGGATTATTTCCAAAAGGTTGTGTTCCTGATTAGCCAGTCCTGCAAATCCTACGCTGTCCCATTGCAAGGTTCAGTCTGTGCTCAGTCAGATGCTATGTCACCTTAACAATCCTTTGTTTCAATCTGGCAGTACATTTTCCCTTGTGAATTCTTGTGGCCTCTTTAAGAAAGCCTATTAATTTATTGTCTACTACTGACAAATGATAGGAATTTTTATATTCTAGCCCTTCACACCCAATGGCCACCAGATTGAGCCTATGCCAAGAACATTTTACAGAGAATCTTTTACAAGCCATCAGGCTGTGAAGTCGATTTGAAGTCGATTTAGAAGATTAGCCACGATCTTATTGAATGCTAGCACAGGCTCAATGAGCCAAATGGCCTACAATGCTCCTATTTCTTATGTTCCTATGTTGAACCCATCAATGATGGAATTGTTTTGCAATTCACTTCCTATTCCTGTTTAAAATATCACATATATCCACTGTCAAGGCAGCACCATCAATGCTTGTTGCTTGTGCCTCTCTTCTACAGAAGTGGTATCTTCAGGTATGCCCTCCTTACCCCAAGACATGACTTCTTCAATATTGTGTATGATCTATCTTGCTACGTTGCTCCCCACCTTCAAATCTCCAGCTCATCTAACAGATCCAACTAGCCTGTGGGCTTAATAGTGGTGTCATGATGACTCACAGCACCAGGGACCTGGATTCGATTCCAGCTTTGGGCAACCATCCGTGTGAAGTTTGCACATTCTCCCCGTGTCTGGGCGGGGGAGTTCTGGGTTTCCGTCGCGCAGTCCAGATATGAACAGGCGAGGTAGATTAGCCATGTGAAATGAAGAGGAGTGGGTCTAGGTGGGATGTGATTTGGAGGGTCAGTTTGGACTTGATGGGCTGAATGGCCTGTTTCCACACTGTAGGGATTCTATGAATAATCATCCCAGACAACAGGTCTATAAAGTCCATCAGTGCCAGTGGTGTAGGAGATGTTGTTCCAAAATTAAACAGGAGCATGGTAGTACCAAGTATTAAGAGTGGGGTTGGTGGTGATGATATGCGCCAATTCCCTTCTATTTTTCTCCTTGGGTGCAGCAGCTCTTTGGGCTACACTAAATCTCAAGCCTGCAGTTCATCAATGAATCTTCACTTAAGTTTATGTACATCAGTTTTACCAGACTATTCAACTCTAAATGAATTGTCAGATAACGGAGACCTTCCAAGGTAATTCCCAACACTGGATGGCAGCTAAAGACAGGATCTTGTGCTCCCAGAGGTGGCAAGGTGGTTGGCTGGAAGGGAATATACTTAGGAGGGAAGAAGGAATAGTAGATTATTACCAACTTCCTGCCTCCATCAAAATATTAATTGGTATGATCCCAATGGATATAAATACTGGACAAGTCCAATGCCAGATTGAAATCTGGCTTGACAGATCATATTTTGTTTTATGTTGGTTTTAACAAGGTGGCCTCTTTCTCGGGGCTAAAGACACAAAATATTGCAGAGTTGGTTTTAACAGTAAAATAAAAGTCTATTAACCAAAATATATGATGATTAAAATAGAACAAACCTATCTGTTTACAAATTTAAAGCTTGTTAAATACATGGTAAACGTACAATCCCATTAATCTCAAAGAACTCCTTACAGATCCCAAACAAAAGTGGCCTCTAGTCATCATTACAGTGTTTTGGCCTCAGCTTAATGGAAATCAATTGTGATATTTGCTGCTTGGGCTCAGAGGGAAATTAAGGTAGCAAGTTTAAGATACAGCGAGAAAACTTAAGAGAAATGAAATTGTCCATAGGGTTAGGTGCATTAGTCAGAGGGAAATAGGTCTGAATGGGTTACTCATCAGAGGGTCAGTATGGACTTGTTGGGCTGAATGGCCTGTTTCTACACTGTAGCTAATCTATTCTAATCTAAAAAGTCAAAATGTTCAGAAGGTTGTCCAGACGCGATGGGCTAAATGACCTCCCTGTGCACTGAAACAATCCTGTAAACCAATCACATTGACTTATTCTCAGGTGACAAAAAATATTATGATTGAACTAAAGTGAAGCTTAAATATCAATGAATAAACTTAAATAATTTAAAATATATGTACTTTTATGTCACTATATGAAGAAAAATGTTGTTTCAAAAACCTGGAATTAGTTCCACTGGAGCAATGAGGCTGCCTAGCAATAAGTAAGAAGTTTGCGTGCTGCTAGAAACCCAGTTGAACATCTTTCCACAAGATGCAAACTTTTCAGGGGATTTTTACGGAGGCACAAACAGTGTAGAGTTCATACTAGCTCAGAACATTGTAATGATTGCAGTCTGACGCGCCTCAACACTGCAGCCTTTCAAGGGGCACAGAATTATTGACATAACCTTCTGAATTTCCACATTATTCTATGCACCCAAAAGCAGCAGCCATTACTACATTAAAATATGGGCCAGTGAATCAAGGTTCTATTTGTCTGTTTTAGGTGTGTATAGAAAATCCCGCAGCGCTATTCAAAACCAAGCATGAGAGTCTCCCTGGCATCCTGGCCCATGCTGAGTCATTCATTAAAGTCACTGAAACGAAGAATTATCTGGCCATTGAACAGATTAGTGTTTGTGGGATTAGATTCCCTACAGTGTGGAAGCAGGCCCTTCGGCCCAACAAGTCCACACCGACCCTCCGAAGAGCAACCCGCCCAGACACATTCCCCTATATTTACCCCTGATTAATACACCTAACACTATGGGCAATTTAGCACGGCCAATTCACCTGACCTGCACATCTTTGGACTGTGGGAGGAAACCGGAGCACCCGGAGGAAACCCATGTAGACACTGGGAGAATGTGCAAACTCCACACAGACAGTTATAGAGTCATAGAGATGTACAGCATGGAAACAGACCCTTCGGTCCAACCTGTCCATGCTGACCAGATATCCCAACCCAATCTAGTTCCACCTGCCAGCACCCGGCCCATATCCCTCCAAACCCTTCCTATTCATATACCCATCCAAATGCCTCTTAAATGTTGCAATTGTACCAGCCTGCATCACATCCTCTGGCAGCTCATTCCACACACGTACCACCCTCTGCGTGAAAAAGTTGCCCCTTAGGTCTCTTTTATATCTTTCCCCTCTCACCCTAAACCTATGCCCTCTAGTTCTGGATTCCCCGACCCCAGGGAAAAGATTTTGTCTATTTATCCTATCCATGCCCCTCATAATTTTGTAAACCTCTATAAGGTCACCCTCAGCCTCCAACACTTGGAATTGAACCCGGGTCCCTGGCGCTGTGAGGCAGCAGTGCTAACCACTGAGCCACCATGCTGCCCATTTTGCTGTGCACACGTTGGCAGTTGTGCTTCCTCACATTACAAACATTCACAAAGACACACACTTGGTCATGAAACATTCTGAGGGAGTAAAAGGCGCTTTCCAGTTCTTCCTGACAGCTCTCTGGTGTACGAGTCCAGCTGTATACTTAGAATTAGGTTTTATTATCACATGTACTCAACTATAGGGATACAGGGTTACAGTGAAATATATACAATGTTGTAATTCACAGCGCCATATTGAGTACAAGGTGACTCGGTACAAAGTCTTAGTTTAAAAAGTATAAAACTAAAGAAATATGTCAAACGTTCAACATTACAGTTCTTCTCAATATAAAGCAGCAAATGAGAAATATAGTTAAAAGTTCCAAATTAGAGTCCTTCTTTAGCCATGGGTCTGCAGTTGCTCCACACTGAGTTCTCCCCATAATGGCTCCATCTACAATGCTGAAGTACAGTACTGAGCACTATCCAGAATCTGATCCTTTCTTATTTATGAACAAGAAAGATCCGACAATCAATCAATCAATTACTGGGCTGGCAGAAATACTTTAAAAGTGAAGCCACAATCATCCAAATTGCATTTTAAGAATCTCTCAGACACTCAGGAACAGACTGGCTAGCCCAGATTCACACTTCACCTCATTTCAGATTATTCCAAAGTGAATGTACACACTGGACACCATAACCTTCGAAAGGAGAAACACAGATGCGTAATAAGTAATAAATTAAAAATGTCACCAGCGGGACTCATATTCTAAGAATGAATACATTTTTAAAAACTTGGATACTGCTGTCTACATTTGTTTTACTCTCCACTAAAGATTCACCAGATCTAAAGAACACTTTGTACAGAAGGTTCTGTTCAGATTCAACTTGAAATGTTAACTCTGTTTCCCTCTTCACAGATGCTGCCAGAGGTAGGAGAGTGTTTTCTAGCACCTTCTTTTCTTATTTCAGTTTTCCAGCATCCAATGTTTGGCTTTTATTTATAACACACAGGCCGTGTTGAGTGAAACGAAAAAAGCGAGGGCGAAACAGCCTGTTTGTTACTCCAAATTTTCATGTATTCTTTACACTGACAGTGGCCCCATGAGCATGTATGTCATCAATTGCTTAGGCCTGTGCATTGCTGCTAGCATGATGAATTGGTTTGGGCTGGTGCTTCCTGTTGAGGTTCCCAGGCTGCAGTGAGTTGTGAAGGTTAGTGTCTGTGTGTTAATTTTTCAATGGAGATACATACACTGACCTGTGAATCTTCTTTCTTTCCCAATATAGTCACACACAGAGGACTGTTCTGCAGCCCCTGTCTTCTAAGAAAGGTCAGCCTGAAATTCACTTCTTCCTGATTAAATAACTCTTGTAAATAATCCCAGGGATAAGTCTACTTGTGGCCTGCACAGAGTAATTTGCACTGACCTGGAATTGTCCCCTAACCCTCTGTATTATCCAGTAGCTGATCTGCAATAATGTCTTAACACCATTTCTAATTTAGTATGATATGTGCAATTGAAATCAGAGCTTTCTGTTTGATTTGGAGATGCCGGTGATGGACTGGGGTGGACAAAGTTAAAAATCACTCAACACCAGGTTATAGTCCAACAGGTTTAATTGGAAGCACTGTCTTTCGGAGCGACGCTCCTTCATCAGGTGGTAGTGGAGGGCTACCACCCTCCACAACCACCTGATGAAGGACCGTCGCTCCGAAAGCTAGTGCTTCCAATTAAACCTGTTGGAATATAACCTGGTGTTGTGTGATTTTTAACTTTCTGTTTTGTGACACTGTTTTAAATTTTATGGAATACAGTAGCTGGTGTTATTAACTCCAGCCTTGACTGTAGTAAAGCAGTCATCCTTTCTTTTCCTTTGTAAACTTGAGCTTAGTTCATCCACAGCTCTGTATCGTCAATCACATTGACTCCCATTTACCAACCACTTGCTACATCAGAATGTTAGGCTCATATCTGATTTGAAATGGCTTGACGATAAAAGGGTCAACGCAGTTAGTGATGACTAGACTGGGTAAATGCAGGAAAGATTTGAAGATGCCGGTGTTGGACTGGGGTGTATAAAGTTAAAAATCACACAACACCAGGTTATAGTCCAACAGGTTTAATTGGAAGCACACTAGCTTTCGGAGCAACACTCCTTCATCAGGTGGTTGTGGAGGACACAATTGTGCCTTACAATTAAACCTGTTGGACTATAACCTGGTGTTGTGTGATCTTTAACTAAATGCAGGAAGGATGTTCCTAATTACTAGGGAATTCAGGACCAAGGTTCACAGTCAAAGGAAACAGGGTAAGTCATTTAGGACTGAGATGAGGAGAAATCACCCTACTCAGCGAGTGGTGAGTCTGTGGAATTCTGTACCATGGAACATTGCTGAGACCAAAACATTAGATGTTTTCAGGAAGTTGTTAGATATAGTTCTTAGGGCTAAAGAGATCATAGGGTATGGGGCAAAAGCAGGAACAGTAGACTGAGTTGGATGATCATTGTGAGTACATTGAATGCTGAAGCAGGATCGAAGGGCCAAATGGCCTGTTCCTCTTTTCTATGCAACATCATTGGACTAGTAATCCAACAGCCCAGATTAGTGCTCTGGATTCACAGGTTCAAATCCCACGGCAGCTGGTGGAATTTAAATTATTTGAACTTGTATTTTTTGGAATATAGAAGAATGAGAGGCAACCCTATTGAAGCATACAATAGGGAACTCGAAGGGGTGGATTTGGAGAGGTTGTCTCCCCTAGTGGGAGAGTCGAGGACGAGAGGGCATCATCTCAGAATAAGGGGTTACACATTTAAGACAGAGATGACAAAGAATTTCTTCTCTCAGAGAAGCGTGAATGTGTACAATTCTTTACCTGGTCTGAATAGCAATTCTGCTGTTCAGACCAGGTCATAGAGTCATAGAGATGTACAGCAAGGAAACAGAGCCATCAGTCCAACTAATCCATGCTGACCAGATATCCCAACCCAATCTAGTTCCACCTGCCAGCACCCAGCCCATATCCCTCCAAACCCTTCCTATTTATATACCCATCCAGATGCCTCTTAAATGTTGCAATTGTACCAGTCTCCATCACTTCGTCTGGCAGCTCATTCCATACAGGTACCACCCTCTGAGTGAAAAAGTTGCTCCTTAGGTCTCTTTTATATCTTTCCCCTCTCACCCTAAACCTATGCCCTCTAGTTCTGGACTCCCCCACCCCAGGGAAGAGACTTTGTCTATTTATCCTATCCATGCCCGTCATAATTTTGTAAACCTCTATAAGGTCACCCCTCAGCCTCCAACACTCCAGGGAAAACTGCCCCAGCCTATTCAACTTCTCAGTATAGCTCAAATCCTCCAACCCTGGCAAAATCCTTGTACATCTTTTCTGAACCCTTTCAAGTTTCACAACATCTTTCCGATAGGAAGGAAACCAGAATTGCATGCAATATTCCAACAGTAGCCTAACCAATGTCCTGTACAGCTGCAACATGACCTCCCAACTCCTGTACTCAATACTCTGACCAATAAAGGAAAGCATACCAAACGTCTTCTTCACTATCCTATCTATCTGCAATTCCACTTTCAAGGAGCTATGAACCTGCACTCCAAGGTCTCTTTGTTCAGCAACACTCCCTAGGACCTTACCATTAAGTGTGTAAGTCCTGCTAAGATTTGCTTTCCCAAAATGCAACACCTCACATTTATCTGAATTAAACTCCATCTGCCACTTCTCAGCAAGGCTGAAATGGACAGATTTCCAACCAGTAAGGGAATTGAGGTTTATAGGGAAAAGGCAGGAAAATGGAGTTGATGATCATCATATTAGACAATCTCATTGAAGGGCAGAGTGGACTCTTTGGGCTGAATGTCCTACTTCTGCTCCTACAATTGATGGTCTCATGGAAATGTTAACTCTGTCCTTCTTCATGGCTGCTGCCAGAAGGAGCAGAGTATCTCCACCACCTTCTGTTCTTATTTCAGATTACAGACCGATTTTGGCTTCCAGTCCAGCCATGCTTTGATTTTAATATTCTCAGACTCCAGAGATGTCGGTTTGAATCCTATCATGGCAGATGGTGAAATTTAAATTCAATTAATAAATCTGGAATTAAAAGCAATTGTAGTTACTGGAAAAGCATTACTGTAAATAACTCATCTGGTTCACTAATGTTCCTTTAGACGAAGGAAATCTGTCATTACCTACAAAGACCATTCAGCCCCTTGAACCTAGGCAAAAGTGAGGACTGCAGATGCTGGAAACCAGAGTTTAGATCAGAGTGGTGCTGGAAAAGCACAGCAGGCCAGGCAGCATCCAAGGAGCAGGAAAATCGACATTTCGGGCAAAAGCCCTTGATGAAGGGATTTTGCCCAAAACATCGATTTTCCTGCTCCTTGGATGCTGCCTGACCTGTTGTGCTTTTCCAGCACCACTCTGACCCAAGCCCCTTGAACCTGCTCAGTCATAGAGTCATAGAAATGTACAGCATGGAAACAGACCCTTCGGAGTCATTCGATAAAGTTGTGGCTGATCTTATTCCACATTCCCATCTACCCATGACAGTCCTTGGTTTCCCTACCTAACAGGAATCTATCACAGCAGACACAGGGAGGGATTGCTGGAGAAACTTTGCAGGTTTGGCAGCATCTATAGAGAAAGAAACAGAGTTAGCATTTCGAGCCCAGTATGACTCTTCTGCAGAACCCATCTGTGTCTTAAAAATATTCAATGACCCCCACCTCTATCACTTTCAGAAGCAGAGTTCCAAAGTCACACAGCCAACTGAGAGAAAAAAATATTCTTGCAATTTATGAATGGCTGTGAATCTCAGAATAACAAAACCTAACTGTGAAAACAGTTTTGAAAACCAGTTTTATCAGTTTGAGGAGAGGGAGTTAGTTGTCGCTCAATAGTCTGAGGTGAATTTGCTTCCTCTATCGAGGGTTAGATGGTTTTGAGCTATGTACCTACTCACTTTTGCCTAGGTTCAAGCGGCTGAATGGTCTTTGTAGGTAACAACAGATTTCCTACGTCTAAAGGAACATTAGTGAACCAGATGAGTTATTTACAATAATGCTTTTCCAGTAACTACAATTACTTTTAAATCCAGATTTATTAATTAAATTTAAATTTGAATGGTTTTCAATGAGGCAGGGGCGAGGAACACATTGACAGGATAAATGAATTGAAAAATGATTTGTGAACAAAGGACAAATCATAAATTAAAAATTAACTTTAATTTGAAGTATAATAAATTGTGATTATTTTACTCTTTCTTAGGATCTGGATGTTGCTGACCAGGCCAGCATTTGTGGCCATTTCAGAGAGAGTTAGAAGTCAACCACATTGTTGCAGGTTTGGAGTCACATGTAGAGCAGACCAGGTATGGGTGGTGGCAATTTTCCTCCCCTGAACAAGATGGGGTTTTATGACAATAATTTCCTGATACATATTTTCTAATTAACCTGTTCAGACTCGACCTCAGTCTGCCTGGCTTAGAGGTAAGGACATCACCTATACCCCTAAAATCACTGGAACCTTAATCCAGTGCTTTTGACTGCAGCAAACAACAGCATGTAAACTGGGGCTCAAACCCCCAATCTTGAGATTAAAAATCTCTCAGTTTACCAATTGAGCTAGCTGATACTGACCAGGCCTGAGTCTGCTTAGCTTACAAGTCCAGACCTACCAAGCTATGGGCAATAGGTAATAGCACAATTACTGGGATTAGGTTTCAATTTCTGGGTGTCTTTATGACACAATTCAGTCTATTAATTAAGTGAATTCAAATTCGACCCACTGCTGTAGTGGAATTCAAACCCCATGTTCTTGGGAATTAGGATGGGCCTCTGGTTTATAATCCAATGACATTACCACCATGCCACTGTCTTCCCTGTTATGTCAGATGATAATAGCTGCTATCTAGAGTCCAAAGTAAATGTACACTGTCAATTTATGAAAGTAGGCATTTCTATCTCAAATCTGAAAAAGGTAAAGTTTTCTTAATTTAAAAATTTGAGGTTAACAACATTATGACTGGGGATACTTGTTTATTTCTTTTCTTACAGATCCAGGTCTGGAATAGGTTTATCGTAGTTGGCCCTTTATTGTTTTGAAGGGGTTAATAGGTTGTCAATGAGAGTTGGCTGTCTCTCATTCCGCCAGCCTTATGCAGGCCTGATATTGAACAGTGTGAAGACAGTGGAGACCCGTTGGAGACCTCTGCTGGCTGAGCTGCAGGACTGCACCCTGGCTATTCACATAGCTCACAAGGATTGGGAGGATCTGGAATGGAGAGAGATCCTCACTCACGCACTGCAAATGAGCGAGTCCCAAATACAAAGCCTACTGGCTGAAGGGGAGAAGTTTGGCAGGGGAGTAATTGTCGGTAAGACGAGAGAATTGTCTCAATTCTGCTTCATCTGAAAACATGGATCAGTTGTATAAAATGTGCCCCTAGCAGACTCCAAACTCAATACACCTTCTCATCTAACACTTTCTTGCCCTCTGGCATTTACAGAATTACAGAACTGTTACAGTGCAGAAGGAGGCTATTCTGCACATCGTACCTGAACTTACTCAATGATCTGGTGCCAATCTTCTGCCTTTCCCCATATCCATACACACGATTACTGTCCAAATAGCCAACCATAGCTCCCTCAACTGTACCTGCCTCCACCAAATTTCCATGCACTGCATTCCATCTGTAGTAACTCCTGATGAGAAAAAGTTATATTCTCGCATCACCTTTGCCTCTTTTGCTCGTCACTTTAAATCTATTCCCTCTCATTCTTGTTCTTTTTTTATGAGCAGGAACAACTTTTCCCAAACTACTCAATCCAGCCTGCTTATGATTTTAAAAGCCTCAGTCAACTCTCTGAGCCTTCTTCTCTCCTGGGAGAACCATTCCAACTTCTTCAATCTGTCTTCATAGTTAAAGTTTCTCATACATGGAACCATTCTTGTAAATTGTCCTTGTACTCTACTCCAATACATTCACATCCTTCCTGTAATGTAGTGCCCACACGACTGAGATGGGGCGAGGAGATGAAGAAATATTCTTCTCATAAATGGTAAGAACCAGCCAACAAATCAGATATTGTACCACACTTTCTTGCACCAAAATTAAGAAATGCTAATTTAAATTGTCATGCAGCTCATAAAATAGTGTTTGAGCTACAAACTGTTTTAGAATTATTCTAATTTTTTGCCAACTACTTTATGCTTTGCCTTTTTCAAACATAACTTTCCACAATCATACTTGCCTTGATTAGGCACTAAGTGAAGAGAAAAATAAGACTTGTACTTATGTGACACCTTCCACAACACCTTCAGAAGATCCAAAAGCACTTCACAACAAATAGGGTATTTTTACATGTAGTCACTGTGATAATGTCAGAAACACAAATGGTAATTTGCACACATCAAAACGCTCGAGATACTAAATTGTTGGTTATAATATAGATTTCTCAAGGATGAATAGGATTTTCTTCCCATACTCCAGTCTGTAAGTGAGATGTCAGGCTGGAGCTGTGTTCTGCATTTGCTAGTGGCCTGTCTCTCATCGAAGTGACAATTCCTTTAGACCTGGCAGTGCTGAGGTCAATTGGCTCACGTCTCCCCCTGTCTCAGCTGAGGTCTTCTGTTTTTGTGTAATAGGATCAGGCAGGGATACCTGAGACCAAATGGATTAGGGTGCAGTGTAGGGAATGCCAACAGTTTGTTGGTATTTAGTGATTTCTAAGTTAAAATAAAACTCTGACTGGAAAAGTATAGTCCTGGACAATGTCTAACCAACCATTAACCTGTTGTGTCTATCACCGACTATCATATTAGGGATTAAGCATGTGATTTTATCCATGCAAACATCACCTCTACATCCATTGATCTCCTGTTTGGCCTCCTATCCTCCAATCGTGTAATCTTCAGCTCACCCCCAGAAGTTCTGCCCTGTCTCAAGAGTGGTCCCACATGCCCAACTTGCCTGCATTTTCTACAGTAGTGGCCTTTAGTCCCCCACAAGGGGAAATTTAAAATTCCCAATCTCATGTTTAAATACCTTTATTGTTTTACCTCATCCTGTCTCTGCAACTGTTTTCAACCATCCCTGTGCTCTTTTACATGACCCTTCTGCTCACTTCGCCACACCAATAATGGCTGTGTTTTCAATTATCTGGGATCCAAGCTTTGGAATGGTCTTCCGAAACTGCTCCATTTACTCATCTCCAACGATTTAGGTTTTTGTTGCAATTATCTTCACCTTTGCCTCTTTTGTCATTATATTTCCCTGAAGCACCTTGGGTCACTTTACTGCATGAGAAGCTCTGTACCATTGCAAGTTGTTGAGAATTTCCTGTACCTCGTGACTCAGTGCCATTCTTTGACATATTTAACATTATTCAGAGTAAATGTGAATCATTAGTATACATCATCAGATTGTTTAAACTGTAATGAAAGCAAAGGACTTGTCCGCTGGTATTATCACAGATACAGAGCACTTGGCCATTTTAGCATCTTTGCAATGACGGGCAGGAGAGTGTGTTTCGCTCAACATGGCCTCCCTGGACTGTGCATTGTTAGTTTTCACAGTATGATCAGTGACATTATTAACAAGAATAGCTCTAGGAATTAGGACCTTCACTTATGCTGATAAATTGGAGAAATTAGGAAAGTTTTCCTTGGATAACGTGAAAGCAGATGTGATGGAGTTGGTCAAAATGATGAAGAGTCCGGACAGAGTATATAGACAGAAACTGTTCCTATTGGTGTAATTGGAAAAATAAACAATGGAGTGAAAGGAGAAACCCATGGACGCAGTGAGTTGTTGGGATCTGGAATGTGCTGTCCGAGAACATGGTGCAGGCCATTTCAATCGAGACCCTCAAGAGGCAATTAGTTATCTGCTAAGGAAGAATTTGCAGGGCTACATGGGGAAGGCAGGAGAACAGCACTTGTGAATCATTCATTTGGAGAGCCAGCACAGACATGATGGAGCAAATTACCTCCTGTGTTGTAACAGGATTCTGATTCTGTGAACAGGGAGTGAAAGGGAAGGAAAGAGTAAGGGAGGAAGGTTTAACCACACTCTGTGACACTTGATTGTCTTTACTGCAGAAATGTGGAAACCCACCTGCTCCTCTTAGCCGGTGTCGGGGAGGGGACGAGGGTTTGGACAATATGAGTAGAGCAGGTCAAACTTAGTCAGAGGGAGGGAGGAAATTGCAACTGAATCAGATATTGTTGCTGTCCAATTCCTTTGAGAATATTAAAGTTCCTTTGTGAAGATTCTGTCACATAAACACCTGACAATTATTGCCGATAAAAGGACAGTGCCAGCCCAAGAGAATGGGCCTTTGTTGCGTGTGATGCCTGCTCCCTGGCAGCCACTCATTGTGAACCTTCAGGTTCTATACAGCGATGAATGTGTCTCCACCATTTTAAAAGCAAAAATCCCTCTGTGTGTTTACCAAAGGATTAGTTGATATCGGAGAGACCTGGCAATGCCTGAGTGACATAACTCCTGAAGAAATGAGGAAGCTGGAGGGACAGACTGTCCTTCGAGGACTGGAGCACAAATATCTCACCACTTTGTCCAATCCGCGATGGCTGCATGAGCCAATCCCAGCCAGAGGACACAAGGATGTATGGATGGTGGATATTCCTGACGAACTGATTCCATGATGACCACAGACACCAGGATTAAAACCTCTGATAGATACGAAGGAATGAGCAGAATTATTGTGATCTCGAAAACTGGAACTGCTGGCTGACTGAGCGATCGGGAAAGTATTACTTTTAATTCCCTAGTTTTTGTTACATTGCTTCTTGTGTATTGCTACAGTTGGTGATGTGGCAAAAAATAAATTGTGAACTGCAACGTGTTCACCCTCAGCAAAAAGAGTGGTGTATGTCTATATGTTGCAATAAAGATACAGAATTTCAAATCAAAAATGTTGTAATTTACGTGCAGTCATTTTGTACAAAAGCTACTTCTTGTACAAGATAATTGATCAGTGGCTGAGATTTGGCAAATGGATTTTATTATGGCTAGGGTCACTCAATCAGCCATGATCGAATGGGCATAATTCTACTTCTATATCTTATAGGTTTATGGTTATACTTGTACATGGCTAAGATAGTCATCTCAACTCCAGGACACCTCTGCAAGAGTTCCCCATTGGTCCAAAATCTTCAGCTGCTTCATCAATGACCTTTCCTCCCATCATAAGGTCAGAAGTGGGAATGTTCACTGGCAATGTTCAGCAACATTCACAACTCCTCAAATACTGAAGCAGTCCATGTTCAAATGCAACAAGATCTGGACAATATCCAGGCTTGGTTCTGCTAAGTGACAAGTAACATTCAGGCCACAAAAATGCCAGGCAATGACCGTGTCCAAAAAGACAGAATTTAACCATCACCATACATTCAATGCCATCACCATCACCGAATCCCCTGAAATCAATATCCTGGGGTTTCCACTGATTAGAAACTGAAGTGGATAGTCATATATATATACTGTAGCTACAACAGCAGGTCATAGGCTAGGAATCTTGCAGCACGTAACTCCCTACCTGACTCCCCAAAGCCTGTTCATCATCTGTAAGGCACAAGTCAAGAGTGTGATGGAATACTGCCCTCTTGCCTGGATGGGTGCACTTCCAACAACACTCAAAAAGCTTGACACCATCCAGAACAAAGCAGTCTGCTTAATTGGCACCATAACCATAAGCATCCATTCCCTCCACCACCAACACTCAGAAGCAGCAGTGTATACTATCCACAAAATGCACTGCAAAAACTCAACAATGATCCTGAGACAAT
Source organism: Chiloscyllium plagiosum (assembly GCF_037043375.1). Taxonomy (NCBI): domain Eukaryota; kingdom Metazoa; phylum Chordata; class Chondrichthyes; order Orectolobiformes; family Hemiscylliidae; genus Chiloscyllium; species Chiloscyllium plagiosum. The sequence goes on from NW_028270149.1 coordinate 18,311,045, forward strand.
GTCTTCCAAGCCCATGACCACTTCCATCTAGAAGGAAAAGGGCATCAGATACAGGGGAACATCACCACCTGCAAGGTGCACCCCATCCTGACTTAGTGCTAATCAGTCAAATTCCTGGAAGATTTCCCCCCCCGCCCCCCGCCTCACATTATAGTGAGTCTACCTGTCACAAATAGATCACAGCAAGTCAAGAAGGAAGCTCACTAAAGATGGGTAGCTACACTACCATCCCATGAAAAAATAAAAAGAACTCAAAAAACACCCAATTCACTTCAGGGGGAGTCCTAAGTGGCCTTTGTCTCTACAAGTAAATATCTAAATCATCCAATGTGGGCTTCATCGACATCAAATGAGGAGAACTACAATCTGAGTTAAATATCCCCCACACCCCCCACCTCCCCCAGTTCTAAAAAGGCAGGACACAAGAGGGAGGGCTGACCTTCCAGATTCATTTGAAAGACAATCTAAGTGACCTAACTGGTCAGATTAGACTAGATTGGATTTTATTGTCATGTGTACTCAAGTGCAGACGTATAGGAGGACAGTGAAAGGCATACAAGGTCGCCAATCCCAATGCCATCTTAGATGCAAATACTAAGGTACAAAATCTTAGGGTACAAGGTGGAAAAATAAAGAGATAACGTTAAAAGTTAAACATTACAGTCCTTCTTAGAATAAGGTAGAAAAATAAAGAAATAAAGTTAAAGGTTAAACATTACAGTCATAAAGTCATAGAGATGTACAGCATGGAAACAGACCCTTTAGTCCAACCCGTCCATGCCAACCAGATATCCCAACCCAATCTAGTCCCACCTGCCAGCACCCGGCCCATATCCCTCCAAATCCTTCATATTCATATACCCGTCCAGATGCCTTTTAAATGATGCAATTGTACTAGCCTCCACCACATCCTCTGGCAGCTCATTCCATACACGTACCACCCTCTGCATGAAAAAGTTGCCCCTTAGGTCTCTTTTATATCTTTCCCCTCTCACCCTAAATGTATGCCCTCTAATTCTGAACTCCCTCACCCCAGGGCAAAGACTGTTGATTTATCCTATCCATGCCCCTCATGATTTTATAAACGTCTATAAGGTCACCCCTCAGCTTCTGACGCTCCAGGGAAAACAGCCTTATTCAACCTCTCCGTGCAGCTCAAATCCTTCAAACCTGGCAACATCCTAGTACAAAGTTGAAAAATAAAGTTCAACATTACATTACTTCTTAAGTTAAATGGTATCCAGTGATTGTGAAAAACAGTCAGTGTGTTAATGGAGACAACATGTTCTGGTCAAGGCTCACTCAAACATGAACAACAGTATGAAACAGTCAGATAATACTTGCATCCTTTTGTAATGGTTGTTGCAAATATGGAATATTATACTTTATATTATCATAGCCTTCAAAGGGGACACACTATTAAAGGGATAGATGAAGAGAAATTTAGAGGAGGGAGACACAGTCCACAAGAAAATATCTTCTCCCCAAAGTAATAAATTATAGACAGTAAAATTAGAGGAAATAAGGATAGAGATTTCTCATGGACCCACTGGTCCTCTCAGAGTCATTCTGGTAAAAAGTGCCTCCTGGCTATCAACAGGGACACCTGCTAAGTGTAGTTTACTTAAAGGCCAGCACTTGAAGTCCATGAACCTGGAATTACATTCACAGGATTACGGGCAATCCACCCAAAGGATTATACCAAGTGTCAGTCAAGGCTGAAATGTATTAGAAATAATCACCTGGAAATACCCCATTGTTGTGCGGTAATTAATAGTCAATGACATCATGTTGATTACTCATCTGGTTAATGATATGTGAACAGTTATACTGACATCATACAGATCAATGGTGAGAACCCATTCTAGATTATACCATTCAATTTTGTCACTTTACCTTAAAGAGGATGGGGAGCAGAAAGACTTCAGATTTGTGAGAACCAGGTTTGTAGGTGGTGTCAAACAAATCAGTGTTCTAATTCTGAAAAATAAGACAAAAGAATACATTATAAATCCTTTTCAACATAATCAAAGCTTTGGACAAGGTTAGAGATTATGAGGAGCGAGGAATATATTCCAAAAAGAGAACTAATTTATCCCAATCATAGAATGATATAGTACAGCGAGAGGCTAACCATCCCATTATGTTTCTGCTGCCTCTTTGAAGTAGTGTTCCTTTTAGTCCTGCTCCCCATACTCTTTGTCCACAGTCCTGCACATTTTTCCACTTCCTGCAGATACCCAGTTTGCTTTTCAAAGTTACAACTGAATTTGCTTCCACCATCACTTCAGATCATCAAAACACCCGGTGTGATCAATGGTTTCTTCATTTCATCTCATCTTTTCCCAATTATCAAGTCACAGAGCTGCACAGCATGGAAACATACCCTTCGGTCCAACTCATCCATGCTGACCAGGTATCCCGAAATTAATCTAGTCCCATTTGTCAGCATTTAGCTCGTGTTCCTCTAAACTCTTCCTATTCATATACCCATCCAGATGCCTTTGAAATGTTGTAATTGTACCAGTTTCCACCACTTCCTCTGGCAGCTCATTCCATGCACATACCACCCTCTGTGTGAAAAAGTTGCTCTTTAATTTTAAATCTCCTCTCCCCACCTTAAACCTATGCTCTCTAGTTTTGGACTCAAGTACCCTGGGGAAAAGACCTTGTCTATTTACCCTATCCATGCCCCTCATGATTTTATAAACTTCTATAAGGTCACCCCTCAGCCTCGGACACTCCAGGGAAAACAACCCAGCCTATTCAGCCTCTCCCTATAACTCAAACCCTCCAACCCTGGCAACTTCCTTATAAATCTTTTCTGAACCCTTTCAAGTTTCACAACATTCTCCCTGTAGCAGAGAGACCAGAATTGAAAGCGGTATTCCAACAGTGGCCTAACTAGTGTCCTATACAGCCACAACATGACCCCAACTCCTACACTCAATGCACTGACCTTTAAAGGCACGCATACCGAATGCCTTCTTCACTATCCTATCTACCTGCGATTCTACTTTCAAAGAACTATGAACCTGCACTCCAAGGTCTCTTTGTTCAGCAACACTCCCTAGGACCTTACCATTAAGTGTATAAGTCCTGCCCTGATTTGCCTTTCCAAAATGCAGCACCTCACATTTATCTAAATTAAACTCTATCTGCCACTCATCAGACTATTGGCCCATCTGATCAAGATCCCATTGTAATCTGAGGTAACCTTCTTCACTGTCCACTACACTTCCAATTTTGGTGTCATCTGCAAACTTACTAACTATACCTCCTATGCTCACATCCAAATCATTTATATAAATGGCAAAAAGCAGTAAACCCAGCACCGATCCTTGTGGTACTCCACTGGTTTCAGGCCTCCAGTCTGAAAAGCAACCCTCCACCACCACTCTCTGTCTCCTTCCTTTGAGCCAGTTCTGTATCCAAATCGCTAGTTCTCCCTGTATTCCATGTGACCTAACCTTGCTGACCAGTCTCCCATGGGGAACCTTGTCGAACACCTTACTGAAGTCCATGTAGTTAAATCAGGTTTCCCACCCCCTATTACTGGAAACAGTTTCTTCTCATTTACTCCTATCAACTCTCTTCATTAGTCTGAACACTGTATTGAACTATACTTTAACCTCCTGGTGAGGAAAACCAATTTAATTTGTCAAGTCTTGCCATATTACCAAACTCCCACACCCGGTACAATTGTCAAAAATTGGCTCTGTGCGCGAAGGCCTTTTTCCAAAATAATACCTAGAACTGACTAAAAGCAGACGCAAGCTATATGTTTTATGAAGATTGTTAAGTACACCTTCCTGACTTTTGTACTCACTGCTTTACTTGTCAAGCTAAAAATCCTGTACTGTTTAAACTTGTGCTGTCACCTTCAAAGATTTGCACCCCTTTTAAGTTGCATTACTTCATTCATGTTGCATCCAGTCATCTGTCCAAACAAACTGTATCACAGAACACTTTTCTGTATTAAATTTCATCTGCCACTTTGCCAGTCTACCTACATCCTACTTATGTCTGTTTAAGTCAACACTACTTATAACATTTCTTAGCTTTGTCAGTAAATGTTTAAATTATGCCCAAGTTTCCTTACACTAATATAGATCAAAGAGCAGTACCAGTAAACAACTGTGCAGACAACCTCATACCTCATTCCCCTCTCCCCACATTACCCCAGTTCCAACCTTCCAGCTCAGCACCATCCTCATGAACTGTCCTACCTGTCAATCTTTTTTCCCACCCATCCGCTCTACCCTCCTCTCCGACCTATCACCTTTACTCCCACCTCCATCCATCTATTGCACTCTCAGCTACCTTCCCCCCAGCCCCACCCTGCTCCCATTGATCTCTCCACCTCCGAGGGTCCCAGCCTCATTCCTAATAAAGGGCTTTTGCCTGATACGTTGATTTTCCTGCATCTGAGATGCTGCCTGACCTGCTGTGCTTTTCCAGTACTACTCTAATCTTGACTCTAATCTCCATCATCTGCAAGTCCCCACTTTTGCTAACCTCATCCAACACAGTGAGCAGTGGTGAGGATCTCTCATACGACATTATGATCAATGTTTAATGTTCAAGGTTAATTGCATCTATGTCTTTTTATATTTCCTCCCTCTGCATTGACTCATTAACCCAAAAAGATTCCAACACCACATAATTACCAGCCACAAGCTCCATTTCAAGGGCATCCATTTTTGCACTTTTTCATGCGTCACAGTTATTTTGGAATTTCTTGGAAGGAGGAAATACTCTCCCTACACTTACCTGCTCCTTTTAGAAGTAACTATTCACAGTTTATCAACATCTCTTAGCACCTCGAGGTTCGGCCAGAAGCAATTTTCCTTTTCCATTTTATAAGCTGCAATTAGTAAGTAACTAAGCCAAAAATACATTTGAGGGAATCTTACTTGCCAAAATCAAAGAGATAAAGTTTTGATTATCCTCATATCTCTTACTTCTTAAGGCCAGCACTTTCTTTTATTTTATATCTTACTCAATCAACCTCAAATATTTATCACCTGTTTGTGAATTTAAATGGAGTAAATGAGAAGAAGGTGTTTTATTTGGCAAATGGAGTGGTAACCAGAGGATGCATACTCACTAGCAAAGGAAGCAGAGAGAACACGAGAAACTTTTCGTCAGTACTCCCATTGGAAAAGGGCAATATTAGTGAGAATACAGAGATACAGGCTATTAGATTAGATGGGATTGAGGTTGACAAAAAGGAGGTTTTAGAAATTTTGGAAGATCTGAAAATAGATAAGACCCCAGGGCCGGATGGGATTTATCCTCGGATTCTTTCGGAAGCCAGGGAGGAGATTGCAGAGCCTTTGTCTTTGATCTTCATGTCATTATTGTCGACAGGAGTTGTGCCAGAATGATGGCAAATGTTGTTCCCTTGTTTGAGAAGAGGAGTGGGGACAACCCCGGTAATTAAAGACTAGTAATCCTTACTTCGGTTGTGGGTAAGGTGTTGGAAAAGGTTATAAGAGATAGGATTTGTAATCATCTGGAAAGGAATAATTTGATTAGGGATTACTGAGTTCTTTGAGAAGGTGACAAAACAGATGGATGAAGGTAAGGTGGTGTACATGGACTTCAGTAAGGCGTTTGATAAGGTGCCACACAGTAGGCTATTACACAAAATATACAGTTTCGGGATTGAAGGTGATATAGTGTTTTGGATCAGTAATTGGCTAGCTGAAAGAAGACAGAGCATGGTGGTTGATGGGAAATGTTTATCCTGGAGCTCAGTTACCAGTTGTATGCCAGCAGGATCTGTTTTGGGGCCACTGCTGTTTGTCATTTTTATAAATGATCTGGGGGTGGGTGTACAAGGATGGGTTAGTAACTTTGCAGATGATACTAAGGTAGACAGAATTGTGTACAGTTCAGAAGGATGTTGTGGGTTACAGAGGGCCATAGATAAGATGTAGAGCTGGGCTGACAAGTGGCAAATAGAGTTTAATGTGGAAAAGTGTGAGGTAGTTCACTTCGGAAGAAGTAACAGGAATGCGGACTACTGGGCTAATAGTAACATTCTTGGCAGTGTAGATGAACAGAGCGATCTCCGTGTCCAAGTGCATAAATCCCTGAAAGTTGCCACTCAGGTTGATAGGGTTGTTAAGAACGCATATAGTGTGTTGGCATTTATTGGTAGGGGGATTGAGTTTTGGAGCCACGAGGTCAGCTTCAGCGATACAAGACACTGGTAAGCACCTGGAGTACTGCATGCAATTCTGGTCACCTCATTATAGGAAGGATGTGGAAGCTTTGGAAAAGTTTCAGAGGAGATTTACTAGGGTGCTGCCTAGTATGGAAGGAAGGTCTTATAAGGAAAGGCTGAGGGAACTAAGGCTGTTTTTAGTGGAGAGAAGAAGGTTGAGAGGTGACTTAATCGTGATGTATACGATAATGACAGGGTTAGATAGGGTAGACAGTGAGAGTCTTTTTCTTCAGATGGCGATAGGGTAGACAGCTTTAAATTGAGGGGTGATAGGTTTATGACAGATATTAGCGGTAGTTTCTTTGCTCAGGGAGTATTAGGGGCGTGGAACGGCCTGCCTGCAACAGTAGGACACTTGCCGATGTTAAGGGCCTTTAAATGGGCATTGGACATATATATGGATAATAATGGAACGGTGTAGGTTAGATAGGCATCAGATTAATTTTGCAGTTCGACGCAACATTGAGAGCTGAAGGGCCTGTACTGCACTGTAAAGTTCCATGTTCTAAAGTTATGCACTGCCTGAAAGAGGGCTGGCATATGGATAAATTGGGCTGAAGGGTCAGTTTCCATGCTGTAAACCTCTGTGACTCGAGGACAAACTTGAAAGTTGAGAGGAAACAGAAAAAGAGTGGGAGTAATTGCATCTCAGGGCTAGTCTCTTGGTCTCCTAGTCCTAGTGTTCACTCACTTAATGCCTACCTTGGGCCTTCTTCCTCAAGACCTCCTCAGATTGACATGGACCACCCAGGCACCTCGACAGTGCCCTGAGTAGAAACTGCAGAGGGGAATGTGTGTGGTATTCTCTCTGGCTGGCTGCTTCCTGGCACTGCCCTGTTTCTGTAGGGGGAGCAGGGCAAGTAACTAGTCCCCCAACACATGCCTCCGGTGCTGAGGACCCATGGCCAGGGAGATGGAGTGTGGGTTTGAGCCACCTCTCCAGCAGACCTTGAGGCTGCCAGGCCTAGATCTCCAAACAACAACCTGCCCATGGAGGCAGCTGAACGATCGTATGATTCGCTGCAGTACTGCAGCCTCTGTGGAATGAGGGGTATTGTGTCCCGTATCTGTTGCTGTGCCCTGTGCATGTGGATGAAGCCCATTTGCTTAAACCACTGTGTCATTTCCTGCCCAGGACTGGGCAGGTGCCTGGTGTCCAACTTTCACCTGAGTGCCAGCTGCAAAGCTGTCGCAGGGAGTTGCTCACCAGATCATGTACCCTCGCTCTCTACGCCCACAGTGCACCCACCCTCCAAAGAATGTCAGGTCATGGGCACATCTAGGGGTGTGGGACGTTTCACCACAGACTGGGGATGCTTGAGGCACCTGCAAGAAATGACCTGAGGCATCGTGGTCAGTGGATAGAAATGGTGTTTTTTTTTAATTCATTCACAGGATGAGGGCGTCGCTGGCTAGGCCATGTTGTGGGTCTTAAATCATATGTAGGCCTGATCAGGTGAGGATGTTAGCTTCCTTCCCTAAAGGATGTTAGTGAATCAGATGGGCTTTTCAGACAATCAACAATGGATTCATGGTCAGTTTTAGACTCTTATTTCCAGATTGTGTGCAATCTGATGGTAGGCTTAATAGGAGAATGGTCCATACCTGTTTGGCAGATAATGATAACTTGCCATTCCTGCAGGAGTATTCCTGGTCTACCCCTGTGAGGGGCAGGATTAAGTGCACGTTGGGATTGAGAGTATGGGTATCAGGATGCCACTCCCCCTCCCCACTATTCCACATCTTCGGGGTCTCTCTGCCCTGCAATTGGGCTGTCTTCTTCCTTAACAGCAGGAAGGTTGGAAATGAAGGTTGTGCAACTCTTAATGCTGGTGCATGCCAGCAAAGATGGTTGGGTGCCCCAAGGAACTGAGGAGGTAGCACAGAGAGCACACAAGACTAATGGTGTGGGTTGCTAAATGGGTGAGGGAATATGTTGTTAGCAAAGGTGAGATTGAGGTGGGTGCAGTAGCTGAGAGTGGGTGTGAGGTGGCAGAAAGAAGAGTGGCCCTTACCAGGGCAGAACAGAGAAAGTTACGAAACTTTCTTTGGCATGGCTAGCCTTTCCTCTGCACCTTGGCACTGATCCGAGTGGTGACCACGGACCAGACTGGCAGAGTTTCATGGCACAGCATCCTCTGATGATCCTCCAGGAACAGGTCTCCTCTCCTTTGCATCCAGCTATCGCCAGCCACCTCCAGAACCCTGCCAGAGAATTGTAGTGCCAACTTCCCCTTCTCTGACATATTCCAACTCTGTCCATTACTGAATAGGGCAGCTTCATTGTTCACCCAGGTACACTGCAATGTTTTAAAGATTGTGCAAGCACAAGGGTTGCTCAGCTGTCTGCTGAGTGGTGAGTTGTTCTGCAAAGGGCATGTGGTATAATGGAGAGGAAGTTGGACATGGGAGATGCCACAGGGATGGGTAGCTAATTAATCAGACTGGTTGGGTTAGATACAGTGACAGAACATGCTAGACGTTGCAGTGAAAACCCTCCAGAAAACAACACAATCTGGACTTAGCCAAGAAAGTACGATCCAGCCCTACAGTTCAATGAAAAATTTATGGATTGTAGAGAATTCACTACAGATGTAAGCATTTGCTTTATGGCACATTGAAGGTAAAAGTTCTTTCTTATTGCTCCTTTTGTATATCCTTTAATAGTTATTTGACTAAATGATTATCTCACGTTTTCTTATCTTCAGTAACTACTAGTGAAAACACACTACATTTTCTAATAACCCTATTGATAAAAAATTCTGTTTCCATAGAGTTTTAGTTTATAAGTAATATTTATGGACTAAAGATCACCTCTGCTAATAGCTTTTATGATAAAAGGTATCTGAATTATATACAGATATACATAAAATCATGTTTTTGAGGTTGGAATTTTAAATAGTGGCGTATGAGGTGGGTTACTTCTCAAGAGTTTAAAAAATTACTAGGTCAGATAGTCCTTCCTAAACAGTGACCAAATCTAGTATGTATCGAACAGCATAGACCATCTGGAGCGTTAATGGAAAATTATTTTTACAATTGTGGTTTAGGACAGGTGGGGTAAACATAGAAAGCCATTAGTTTGCTTCAGTATAATCAAGAATTGATTTTAGATGAGAAAATTTAGAGACTAAAGGGAAATTCAAAGAAGACATGGTGCTGATTAGAAGCAAGTAAAGTATTCTCTAAAAAGATGGATAGAATAGTTCAGGGAAAACACAGTTAACTCAGTATGGAAGTTTTGTTTATGCAACTTGCAGACCAGGAGTGATCAGCTAGAAATTTGTAAATTATTAGAAGCTGAGCAAATCTAAGCTCTCAATTTTATGAGTATTCATATAAGACTTAACAGGTCAGAAGAAAGAACTGGGAAGAATCTGTGAAGTCAAACTCAAAGATTTGATATGGAGTGGTTATTTCTCTGGATTTGAGACTCTGTATCAGATAGTGTTAGGAAACAGGATGAGACTTTGTTTTGATGGTTGTTTAAGATTTTTCAAATTGTGTTCTATAGTTAGATGGCTTTTTTTGTACAATAAACTTTTGTTCCATTTTTAAAGAAACTATGCAGACTTGCGTGACCATGTTTCAGTGAATGTCTGCCACATTAACTGAAATCTTAAGATATGATCCATCAAGTTAGATTTCATTCTGGCATCTGGCTTTTCTAGTAGTGCTGACAATTGGGATCATAATACTTTGAAATGCATACTACACCCAAGATTTAATGACACAGGAAAACATGCCAGCATAATAAAAACACTTGATCAAAATACTGAGCTCACAGCAAATACCTTAATACCGGAGTTACCATTGATTCATCATTCTATCATCAATCATAGCTCTGCACACTTTGACAATTTAAAAGGGTCTCTGTCCCTGAACTGAAACAAACCCATTCTTACTTCACACTTAACAATAGCTCGGCAATGACAAGATGTAAATGGTAACAGTGAAAAGATATAAAAGAATATAAAATCCAGCCTATTAAACTGAGGTGCAAATTGATCTGTGGTTAGAGTCGTAGAGTCATGGAAATATACAGCACGGAAACAGACCCTTCAGTCCAACTCGCCCATGCCAACCAGATATCCTAAATTAATCCAGTCCCTTTTGCCAACATTTGACCCATATCCCGATGCCTTTTAAAAGTTGTAATTGTATCACTTACACCACTTCCTCTAGCAGCTCATTCCATACACGTACTACCCTCGGTTTGAAATAGTTGCCCCTTAGGTCCCTGTTATATCTTTCTTCTCTCTATATTTTGGACTCAAGTTTTGGTTTCCCCTACCGTCAGAAAAAGACCCACCCTATTTACTCTATCCATGCCCCTCATGATTTTGTGAACTTCTATAAGGTTATCCCTCGGCCTCCGACACTCCAGGGAAAATAGCCCCAGCTTATTTGGCCTCTCCCTATCGTTCAAACCCTCCAACCCCAGCAACATCCTTTGTAAATCCTTCATGCGCCCTTCCAAGTTCAACATCTTTCCGTAGCAGGGAGACCAAAACTGAACACAGTGTGCCAAAAGTGGCCTAACCAATCTCCTGTGCAGCAGCAGCAATGACATCCCAACTCCTGTCCTCAATATACTGACCAATAAATTGTACCAAATGCCTTCTTTACTATCCTGTCATCCTACGACTTGTTAGATATTTGTAATCAACCTATTAAAAGATGTTTTGATGCACCTCTGGAGCAGATAGGACTTGAACCTTGGGCTCCTGACCTAGATCTAAGAGTGTGGTGCAGGATAAGCACAGCCAGTCAGGCTGCAAAAGCCTGAAATATTGATTTGCCCGCTCCTCGGATGCTGCCTGACCAGCTGTGCTTTTCCAGCACCACGCTCTTGGCTCTGGTCTCCAGCATCTGCAGCACTCACTTTTACCTCCTGACCTAGATGTCAGAACACTGCCACTGTATCACAAGAGCCATATCTATGTTTGTCAAAATGCTAATGGAAATCAAGTCAGTTGCTAAATAGGCAAACAAGCTATTTTTGAGGTTGTAAGCAAGAATATCTGTAATAAGACAGTCAGCTAATATATTCAGTTAAACAGAATGAGAAGAAATACCATATCCATTTATCTCTCACTGCTGAGAGTCTGAGCAAGCTACATTAACACCAGTGTGAGGAATTTGATAGTTAACTTGCAAAAGCAACAGGTGATGTCCTACTTATATACTACTTTTATACAGGCATATAAATGCCGTATAAATTGTGACTTATTTTAAAAAGAACTTAATTTATATCCAGTTGTTTATGTCAAGTTAGGTTAACACAATGCACTGGCCTGCAGGAAAGATTACTCATTGTCCTTTGTCGAATTTCCATAACATCACAGCTGGTTGAATATTAAACATTTAAGTGTATTGAAATACCACAATGAAGCCACTATCCCATCAGGACAATTACTGTGATGTAATTTAGCGTGCAAACAAAAAAAAACAATTAGTAAACCTGTTTTGATGATGTATGGCCATATTTACAGTATAAAATATCAGAATTTTGTATAAAACCATGTGCATTCTCAATAACAATAATCAGTAATATGCTCAGATAAAATACAATTGCCTTACCAGAATGGTACTGAGATATACAAGTTCCTTTGTAGAAATACTCTAAACAACTGTAAAAGAAACATTTGTTATTTAAAAGGAGCTTGTTCAAAGGATAAAAGTAAGATGCATACAAAATTGAGGTTACCTGTGAAATCTGTGTGTCGGGCAGGTAATGAGCAGTACTTCAATTCTGGAACTGCAATTTAAATCCAACCCTGTCTAATGGAATGGCAATCTCTTCTCTCTCCCCTGGCTGCATTGATCCATTGCGAAGTTAGGCTGAAATTTCTGATTGTGTTTTCCTGCTGTTCATAACATCATAACGAAAGATTGGCTATGTCACCCAAGAGAGTGACAAATGAAGATGAAATTAAATCAAACTGATGTAAATTGAAGAGTTCCACCACAGCTCATGACTCACTGGAGAACTTCATGACGTCACTTTGATGATGTTCTATGCAAGACAGCTCTGCATAAATTGTTTTTACTCGATTATTTTTAAGCATATAACACACAAACAAAGAGTGACTGAAAGACCTTGGTGAATACTGTTCATCACTTTTGGTCACATTTATTGGTATTAGACATTCCAGTTGAAAAGTTATCCCCTTAATATAGACAATCGAAAGGTGACACTAAAATAAGGTGACATTTTACCATAGATGTCCAAACTGAAGAATTATAACACATTATTCCATAGAGAAATAGAAACTACAAAGAATTCTAAACATGTGCTGGATGTCTACGAAATTGAAGAAGCAGAATGTAGACTAATCTGACAGACACAATTTCAGTTAATATGTAAAAACCTTGAATGATGATGGTTATTTCCCAAGAGTGGGACTTGGTTCTGTGTTGTACTGTGTACTCTGTCCATACAACTGTCTAACAATTTAGTAATATTCATGATTAAAAGCAGACAAGACTTTACTATTTGGTCCATTAACTCATGCAACATGTCAAAGAAGTGAGTAGGTGGGGATAAAGAGGGACAGTGATCTTTAGAGTTATTCTTACAGAGTTACTTAGCAGATGCTCAAGTTGAATGTGGCCTATGAGTTTTGATGAATTTGCCTTCCATTGATCAGGAAGATCATAAACCTGCAGCAAAACAAGTCCAATTTGCAGTATTTTAAAATTAAGCTCCAAATGAAGTTTAACCACTTCGAGAAGGCACCTGGAAACAACTTAAGACATCAAATCAGTTACTGTGACAGAATAAAAAGCATATCGACATCGGAACATTCCAATTTAGTCATCGCCGCTAATATTTATCATAATCTACACACGCAGTATAAAATTACAACACATTGTGCCACATAACACCAACCAAAAAAAAAAGTCGCAACCGAGCATTCATATTTCGAATTTTGTTTTACAGAATACCCAACAAAATCATATAATAACAGAAACATGGCTGTTGCCAAACGTTTTTGAAATGGATATCAAATAATCGTCTTTGTTTTCACATGCTTTACATAGAAACAATATCTTCCTCTTATTGCCAGTACAAATAACCTGATAAACTCACTCATATTTGTAAGATTTAAATTCACTGATGGCAACAAATTGGGAGAGAGTTGTAACAAATTGTAATGCATGCAGAGAATGACTAGGGGAAGGTAGGAATCAGGACGGCAGTCATATTTCAACAGGCAGTGCATATTAGATGTAAGCATAGGAGGAAGAAGAGCACCTAAAATGATTAGACTTTAAATGGAATAGAGGAGCTGAGGCTGAGGGACCTATGTGTTCAAATACACAGGTCATTAAAAGCAACTAAAGTAGACATGTCTATTATAAAGATAAGCAGAATCCTTGGTTTTGTAGCCAGACGGCTAGAATACAAAACCAAGGAGTCTGTTTTGAATTTGCACAAGATTCTAGTTGAGACCTCTCTTGGAGAGTTACACACAGTTTTAATTCCTCTCTTACAAGAAGCCTATGACAATTAGTAGAAAGTGTACATTTATTAGGATCTTGCTTGAAATAAGGGTTTTTCAAACTACCAAAGTCTGAGGAATGATGTGCTAAAGATTCTTTAAACTATGAAATGTTGTCAAATAATTGAAATGCCATGCTTCCACTGTTTGGTGAAACAGTTGCAAGGCTCAAAATTAAGTTATTCGATTGGTGAATTCTCTCCTTCAACTTCATAAATGGACCATAAATACTTGAAAGAAAATGAATAACATGGTTGTTTGAGAGATGTTTAAGGAGTGTAAGGAGCAGGAGAATGGGATCAGATTAAGTGACTCATACAGAAAGGCACCAAATGAGACCTGATGGATGAAATATCTTATGTTATAACATTTAAGCCATGCTGTGCACACTCAAAAAGACCTAAGCTTGAATCATTGTCCTTCATTTATAAAATGATGGATGATACGTAATGTAAATTTCTATCTTCTGCAAATGATTTTACCTCAGACAATAATTCCCTCACTAACTCTGTAATTGGCTAAAAAATAACAGCTGTACAAGATGGTTGTGGGGAGAACTCTATCAAACTCAAGGTTTGGTGGTGCTGGTGTTGGACTGGGGTGCGCTATCTTGAGAATGTAACTTAGAAGATGCTCTGGGATTTACATATCAAACCAGCATATGCCATTCTAAAAGAAGAAAGATTTAACCTAAAATTGTTTAATGTATCACTCATGACACTGGACTCCTTTGGCTATAAATTCTGTGATCATGATCTTATCATCCACAACCACCTGGTGAAGGAGCAACACTCCGAAAGCTAGTGCTTCCAAATAAACCTGTTGGACTATAATCTGGTGTTGCGTGATGTCAAACTCAAGGGATATTCTTTGTCATGTGCCATTGTCTAAAAGGTCTAGTGAACTCCTCAGAATGGTGTGTCTTCCTAAATCCAAGAGAATTGCAACCTCTTCCTAATGGCTGGTAGAAAATTATTCCTCCTTTTATTTTAGCAAAACATTCTAATGGCTTCTGTATCCAGAGCATGCAGTGCATCTAGTCACTGTGGGGAGAACAAATCAATTCCATCCTCAAAGTAGTCCTGAGATGAGTTGTTTTAGTACAAACTCTGGTCACCAGTATTAGATCGAAGTATATGTCCAATGGGTATGGCTAATGTTCAATTAGACTGCAGAAGGAATCAAAGATGTCCAAAACTGGACAATCTGTAAGCAAGCATAAAGATAAAGGTTTATAATATTTAGGTGCTTTGTTACCAGAGCACCACTTCTAATAAAGTCCACTAAGTCCTCAAGGGTGGAACACTGACTCTGGAAACATGTAGAAATATTTCTCCACTCTGACAATCTAACATCAGCCCTCAGAAAACTGGGATACAGGAACCTGGATCTGACAGAATAATGTTAGTCACTTTAACTACTCCTCCTCTTTAAACATGTGGGATTATGTGGCAAATCCTCAAACATTGATGGGTTAAGTGACGTTCTGAAAGTTTATTTTATAACAGCAACGGGACCCGTGAGTGAGTTTACTTTATCAATTTAAGCGTAGATGCAACTGTCAAATCACTACAGGTTTTTCTTTCTTAGTATTTTATTTTTTTCTTATTCTTACAGCTTGCAGACCCTTCCAGAGGGGCAACAGGTTGCAACAGATATACACATCAGGAATACAGTTTTTAACAACATTTTAATGCGCATAAAAAATAAACCAAAGTTGTAGGTTATATTTCAGTCTAAGCTCAGCCTAGTACTGTGTCAATTTTAATAATTAAACAGTAATGCTTCTTTACAGTTACCATATTTCCATTTCACGATGCACCTATTTCGATAGGAAAATAATTAATGATTTTTTTTATGGCAAGCGCCAACAATTAAAGAAACTTCTCAAAAGTCAAGTAAGGAGACTAAAAAAAAAAGTGACAGCAAAGGAAGAGAGCAGGGAAAAAAATCACAGGCAAATACACCAATGTTGATAAGAACATTTGTTCAGGAGTTTATTTTAACATGTTCTTTAGATATCATTTCTGGATAAGTTCTCTTCATCACTTTAAATACTCTTATCTGTGTGGCCCTGTCATATAATCACTGTTTCTGGGACCACTTCTTGTGGAAGATCCACTACCTCCTTGACAGTTGCAGTTGGGGCAGTGGTGATGATGTGGAGGAGGCCGGTGATGGTGGACCGAAGAGCCCGATGACATAGAAATAGCAGAAGCAGCCGCCATCATGGGCATGGAGAACCACGGATTGCAAAATGGCAACAAGCTGGCCAGGTGTGCTTGGGCGGCCGCTGCAGCAAGGTCAGGGTACATGCCTTGGAAACCTGGCATCCCCATCATAGGTCCAAAACCAGCAGCCATGGGGGGCATGAGATGGTACACTGAGGTAGCTGAAGTGGTGCTGCTAGTCTCCACAGCATGATTGCCAGCCCGGATCAGGCCGCCATGTTGTGACGGATGAAACTGAGTCATTTGGTTTACTTTAGTGCTTTGCTCTGTAGCTATATGGTCGGCTGGTCTTACTGCAAGGGCAGGGGGAGCCGGATTGCTAGGACCATTTGTGTTCCCAGTATTGGTGACTCGTTGATTGCTGAGGTTATTTTCAAATGCAAATTTTTGCTCATTTTCCCTCGTAGGTGACACTAAGTTGTTCTGCTGTACAGCTAATGTCTGTATTAGTTGTCTTGGGCCTCCTGGTGTCCCCCCACTGACAGGGAAGTCACTATTGGAATCCCCTTCTGTGCAGTTAAGATTAGGAATCGCACTTTTAATGCCAACTCTTCGCTTCATTCTGGGCAGCAGGTGAGGGTAATCTCTTCTGAAATTCAGGTTATGGTAAAACTGAAACTGAAATGAAAATACCATCATTTTATTAATCACCAAATGGATATAACTGACTTAACCTTTTCAATTTTGAATTCTTTTGGAAGCACTGTAACTGGAGCACACCAGAACGTTGCCTTAGCCTTACAGGGCTGTGGCTATTGAAACTTTCATCACTTTCTTAAGCATCTGAAGTATATTGGGTTGCCAATATACTTCTAGTTGGATGAATCCCTGAACCCATCATCACATGACCTGCCTACAACCCTTCCAAGCTCTGAGTAGCTCAACTGCCTTTTCCTGCTCCTGCTTTCTATCTTTCTATGTTTCCAAGGGTCCATCCTTGTGCCATTTCACCTTCTCACATCAATTGAAATGCAAAGACTCGTGATCTGAGTGAATGACTGCCCATCATCAAACCGCCCTTATTTATATTCTTAAACTAAAATTCGCAAGAGCTCAAGAGAAGCATTGTTAAAAATAGCAATTTTCTTCCTGGGTTTTTTTTCTCACAGATTGCTCACCGCAGTGTCTTGAAGATTGTTTTTAAACTCCTGGAGGCTGCTGAGCAAGTCTGAGAGATCGGCTGCTCTCATTATACATGTTGCAGAGGCTTATCCTTTGCTAATGGACTCTGTACATCTTTCAGACAACTTTTCAAATGATTAACTAAGCTTTCCATAAGCAGTCCACAACTATTTCAGTAAAACAAAGTCCCTCCATTTTATTTCAAAATTTCAATAAATGCAAAGTACGATGAAATTCAAATTTTCACGGTTAATAATTATTCTTCCTCTCCCCCTGCTATTTTTATGCAACGTGAATAAAACAGCTTTTTAATTTGTATGTCTTGGGTGATGATAAACAGTGGTGAAGAAATATCTATTGCCCATGTCTCTTTAGATGTTAAGAATTAACAACGTAATAAAGGGAACTGCAAGTCTAATAAAGGCTAGACCAAAAGTTTAGAGCAAGATTTCTTCCCTGGAGTGCATTTGTGAGCCACCTGGATTTTTAAAATAATCCTGCATCTTTCAATATCTGTACATAATGAGGAAAATAAACTTTATTGAAAGATTGAAATTAGGAGAAATAGTAAGCAATAATGCTGATATGTGTAATCCTTGGTAAACATTATTGTTGCTGGCATTTGTGTTAGGACAAGAGATGTACAGCACACAACCAGACCCTTCGGTCCAACTCGTCCATGCCAACCAGATATCCTAACCAAATTAGTCCCATTTGCCAGCACTTGGTCCATATCCAGATGCCTTTTAAATGCTGTAATTGTACAAGCCTCCACCACTTCCTCTGGCAGCTCATTCCATACACGTACCACCCTCTGTTGCCCCTTTGGTCCCCTTTATATCTTTCCCCTCTCACCCTAAAACTATGACCTCTAGTTTGCCTGACAAACCTGTTAGAATTCTTTGAAGAGGTAACACATAGATTAGACCAGGGAAATCCAATGGATGTTATCTATCCAGACCTCCAAATGGCCTTTGATAAGGTATCTCATGGGAGGCTGTTGAGTAAGGTGAGGATCCATGGTGTTCAAGGTGAGCTACTGGCATGGATTAAGAATTGGCTGTTTGATAGAAGGCAGAAAGTTGGGATAAAAGGTTCTTTTTCGGAATGGCAACCGGTGACAAGCGGTGTCCCGCAGGGTTCAGTGTTGGGGCCGCAGCTGTTCACTTTATATATTAATGATCTGGATGAAGGGACTGGGGGCATTCTGGTGAAGTTTGCTGATGATACAATTAGGTGGACAGGCAGGTAGTACTGAGGAGGTGGGGAGGCTGCGGAACAATTTAGACAGTTTAGGAGAGTGGTCCAGGAAATAGCTAATGAAATTCAACGTGAACAAATGTGAAGTCTTGCACTTTGGAAAAAAAAGAGTACTGGTGTGGACTATTTTCTAAACAAAGAGAAAATTCATAAAGCCAAAATACAAAGGGATCTGGGAGTGCCAGTCCAGGACTCTCAACTTGCAGGTTGAGTCCGTGATTAAGAAAGCGAATGTAATGTTGTCATTTATCTCAAGAGGATTGGAATATAAAAGCAGAAATGTGCTTCTGAGACATTATAAAGCTCTAGTTAGGCCCCATTTAGAATACTGTGTTCAATTTTGGGTCCCACACCTCAGGAAGGACATACTGGCACTGGAGCGTGTCCAGCGGCGGTTCACACAGATGATTCCTGGAGTGGTAGACTAACATACGATGAATGGCTGAGGATCCTGGGATTGTATTCATTAGAGTTTAGAAGGTTAAGGGGAGATCTAATAGAAACTGACAAGATAATGCATGGCTTAGAAAGGGTGGATGCTGGGAAGTTGTTTCTATTAGGCGGGGAGACTAGGACCCGTGGGCACAGCCTTAGAATTAGAGGGGGGTCAATTTTGAATGGAAATGAGGAGACATTTCTTCAGCCAGAGAGTGGTGGGCTTGTGGAATTCATTGCAACAGAGTGCAGTGGAAGCTGGGATGTTAAATGCCTTCAAGGCAGAGATTGATAAATTCTTAATCTCACAAGGAATTAAGGGATACGGGGAGAGTGCAGGTAAGTGGCGTTGAAATGCCCATCAGGCTTGATTAAATGGCGGAGTGGACTCAATTGGCCGAATGGCCTTACATCCACTCCTATGTCTTATGGTCTTAGTTCTGGACTCCCCCAGGGAAAAGACCTTGTCTAATTATCCTATTCATGCCCCTCATGATAATTAAACTCTATAAGGTAACTCCTCAGCCTCAGTCTATTCAGCCTCTCCCTGCAGTTCAAATTCTCCAACCCTGGCAACATCCTTGTAAATCTTTTCTGAACCTTTCCAAATTTCACAACGTCCTTCCAATAGGAAGGAGACCAGAATTGCACGCAATATTCCAAAAGTGGCCTAACCAAACTCCTATATACCCGCAACATGACCTCCCAACTCCTATGCTCAACGCTCTGACCAATAAAGGAAAGCATACTAAAAGCCTTCATCACTATCCTGTCTATCTGTGACTCTACTTTCGAGGAGCTATGAACCTGCACTCTAAGGTCTCTTTGTTCAGCAACACTCCCCAGGACTTTACCAATAAACGTATAAGTCCTATTCCGATATGCTTTTCCAAAATGCAGCGCCTCATATTTATCTAAATCAAACTCCATCTGCCACTCCTCAGCCCATTGGTCCATCTGATCAAGATCCCGTTTTACTGAGGTAACCTTCTTTACTGGAAGAAAGTGAGGACTGCAGATGCTGGAGATCAGAGTCAAGATTGTGGTGCTGGAGAGGCACAGCTGGTCAGGCAGCATCTGAGGAGTAGGAGAATCGACATTTCGGGCATAAGCCCTTCATCAGGAATCTCTGAAACATCGATTCTCCTACTTCTTGGATGCTGCCTGACCTGCTGTGCTTTTCCATAACCTTCTTCATTGTCAATTGCACTTTCAATTTTGGTGTCATTTGCAATCTTACTAACTGTACCTCCAATGTTCACATCCAAATCATTTATATAAATGATGAAAAGTAGGGGACCTAGCACCGATCCTTGTGGCACTCGACTGATCACAGGCCTCCAACCTCAAAAGCAATCCCCACCACCATCAGCTGTCTTCTACCTTCGAGCCGGTTCTGTATCCAAATGGCTGGTTCTCTCTGTATTCCATGAGACCTAACCTTGCTAACCAGTCTCCCATGAGGAACATTGTCAAACGACTTACTGAAGTCCATATAGATCTCGTCTACTGCTTTGCCTTCATCAATCCTCTGTGTTACTTCTTCAAAAAACTCAATCAAGTTTGTGAGACATGGTTTCCCACGCACAAAGCAATGCTGACTATCTCTTAATCAGTCCTTGCCTTTCGAAATACACGTAAATCCTGTCCCTTAGGATTCCCTCCAACAACTTGCCCACCACTGATGTGGTGTAAGTGTAAGAAGTATAACAATTGTAAGAACTCAGAAAAGGTTCCAGCAATTCACAGTTTCTTTCCTAATCTTCTCATGTCCACAGCAAATCTGGAACCAAACCATAAGGAAAAACATGAAGCATATTGGACAAAACTGCCCATAAGTGGGGAGCACTGAACATTTGTCAATCAAGCTGCAACTTCAGATAAAACTAAGCCTAGGCTGCATTCGACTAACCCAATCAGGTAATATCAACTGAATACGACTGAGAGAATTGATTAAACAACTCATGGATCTCTTTTGGCATTGCCCATGGAAAGTTAGTACAAAGCAACTTCCTCTCAGGATACTGAGATTTGCTACAGGTATCGGTGGTTAGGATCTGGAGTATCTTAAGTGAGAGTTGAGAGTGTGGTGCTGGAAAAGCACAGCAGGTCAGGCAGCATCCAAAGAGCAGGAGAATTGATGTTTTGGGCATAAGCCCTTCATCACTTTCTCCTATGGTATGCTGTAAACAAGGAATGGTGGCGTTCAAATAAGGAGTGCTAAATGTACATAACAAACTTGATATACATTGCATATGTTTTCCTGCTTCGGTATGTTAATTCACAATGCATTGTCACGAATATTTTTAACCACTCTAGTACATGGTTCTTCCATTACTTTTTCTTTTGTATGTTTTGCTCTCTGCTTGCTGAACATTGTGATTTTTAGGAGGGCACTGTTCAAGAGGGACCTCATGACCTCACCTGACACCACTCATTCTTCGTGCGTCATCCAGACAGTGATTGTTGGGTGGGTTATGTGGTCAAAGGCAGCATCAGCCAACATCAGTACACACTTAACAGTGATCCGACTGGAATCCCAAATACATTTTAGTCACAAGTGCAATCACTTGGGCTGAAATCAATTATTCAAGCACATGAAGAACTAAACTTACATTAAACCTTGGCTTTCTGGCTCAATAATCCAAAACAATATGCATCTACAAACTGAGCCATCTGATTTTAATTGTTATGAATGCATTTGGTTTACATATGGTTCAATATGGAGATCATTCCTGGTTGCTGTTTAAGAACAGGGTGAGTCCCATTTTTACAACCCATGAAAGAACACAATGTGTTGGATATATTTCTTCAGCAATCTGTCTGTTGCATAGTCTGTTGCATATCTACTTGGGCAGATATCGCATTGACATGAATCTCCAACACATATTCTCTCAATTGCAGGTCTGTTATTGAAAGATGTCCAGCCTCCAATTCATTCTGACATCACAGATAATATAATTAACATAGCAACAGGGAATGACCTACTATGGCATCATCACCTTAGCAACAATGTCAGTCACTATAGCAGGTCAACCTAGAAAAAATGTACAGGTCAGGAAGTTGTGTCCATTTATTCCATGAGTGACTCCAACCTGGTCATAATCTAGGAGCATTGTGATGATCAAGGTTGTGAGTTAAATAAGATTACATAGACAGCTAGCACTTGCCCATTATTCCAAAGACACACCATTAAAGACTTAAATTACCTTTATTTACTATGAACGTAAGGAGAATGTGGTTGGTGAGAGGATAAACTGGTCAACAGACTTGGAACTAGTTCTGTCAGAATGTTGTTGGCAGCTTGGAATGGCTCTGGTCACATTTAACAGACAATTTTAATAATCATAGGAAAATGCATAACTTCCTTATAAAACTGCCATTGAACTCTACCATCTCCTTTACTGTAGGATTAAACAGCTTACTTAAGGCGGGCACGACAGACTTTTAAAAAAAACATATATAAATATTTTGCTATTTGCTCACAACAACTACTGGCAGTGTTAAATGCAGCTGCTTGCTGTTGGAACTATTATAAACATGACCTAGGAGGCAATAAGCCACATCTCAAACAGGCAGTCTCAGAAATGTTGAGCATCTGCTGCTACCGACTGATGTTGACCTTAAGCCATCCACCTACATCTCCAGTAGATTGAGGTGTCTCAGAACAGAAGGCAAGAGAGGTTTGGGTTTTGGAGGGGACGAGGGGACGGGGGTTGTGTGAAGGAGGGAAATGTGCGTCCGTGCGACATCAGCGACAACAATTGTTTGTTACTCTAATACTTGTTTTTGCTTTGATGCGTTTTGTTTCTTTTTTTTTCTACCTTGGTCATTGAAACTGCTCCTTTTTCTTCAGCAATGAATTCAGAAAGAGAGGCAGATCGTTGAAAATCTTGGCGGATTTTGCTAAAACCATACAGATTCAGCTGCCGAATGAAACTTTTCATGCAGTCAGTTTCAAAAATCCTAGAGGGACCGCGCCGCTCCAGCACCTCTTTCTTAAAGGATTCCTCATCTATAACTACACAGTTTCCACCCTCGTCCCACCGGATGGATGCAAACTGATCGCTCTCAACGATTTTCCAGAGTTTTTTCGGGAAGGTAAGTGACATAAGGTCAGTGTCACCTACCTCCTCGTAGTAGACCAGCCGGGGTCTTTTTAAAACCGACTCCTCAGTCAAAGCTTGGAGAGCATTTTCTTCCAAAATTGTCCTCAATTCTGAGTCTCCTGATGCTGTCTGGTCACACCCGGAGCCGGCTGAAAGCACTTCATGTGTTTTGTCAGAAGAGTGAGAGATTTGTTTCTGATCAGAGCAAACAGCGTCCCCCGATGAAGAATTTAAGTCACCTTCAGTGTCGCTGTCCTTTTCCACTTTGATGGTTTTCTGGAGTGCAGACATTTTTTTGCTTGTATTCAAATTTTGGAAAGAAGTGAGGGGGGGGGGGGAATGCTGGGAGGGAGGGGGAGAAAAAGCTGCTGAAGGTGTTGTCCTTTATTGGTGCCACAGGGAAATATCACAAGGCTTCCACGCCGCTGATTGATTTTGGGTGCACCACACAGGAGCCGGAGCTGGGACGGAATAAGTTGGCTGATGTGGTGGGGAGGGAGGGGGGGGGGCGAAAAAAATACATCGTGAGGAGTTCCAGATCGTCATAAAACAAAACCACCAACGCGCTCAGAGCCGTCACAATGCGGGTTGCCACAATCCACGGGCCGTCACAATAAGGAAACCTTCACCCCCACCCTGGAAAAATACTGTCCATCCTCCCCCCCCCCCCACTCCCTCACCTCTTCCCCTTTACACAAAATCCTGAAAAAAAAGGGCTGGAGATCAGAAACGAGGAAGGAGGGGTCGCTGGAACCGAACTCTGATTTCTCTGTCTCCAGACCCGCTGAGTTTCTCCAGCAATTTTCTTTTCAACGGCAGAGTTTCAGCGCCAGAGAGTCTCCTGGGCCTGAAGCTTGTTAAGATTTTTGCCTAATTAGTGAAAAGAAGAATCTCCGGTCTGATCCACGATTACTAAACTAATTAGTGGAGTTAAGAGGGTTATTTTTCCCTCCCGCTAGCAGGTTCATCCTGCAGCGCCAATTCTGCTCACCAAAAGTGAGCCACTAGGCACTCACATTCCATGCCCAGCTCCAAGCTAGCGAGGCGGGCATGTTACCCATTTAAAGTTCGAGAATACGTTGGGATTGTTTCGTCCCCAAGACCTCTAATCATTTGCTTTACCAGGTAAAACTGCGTGGCGGATGAGCACCAGCTATCCTGAGGGAAACTTAAGAGGGAACCAGCCACTGGATGGTTCAATTAGTCTTTTGCCCCCATACCAAGATCCGATGACAGATTTGCACGTCAAGACCAAAAAGTGTGACGCTGAAAAAGCACAGCCGGTCAGGCAGCATCAGAAATGCCTGATCGGCTGTGCTTTTCCAGTTCCACACATTTTGACTCTGATCTCCAGCATCTGCAGTCCTCACTTTCTCCTTGCACGTCAAGACCGCCAAAGACCTCCATCAGTGTTTCTTCAAATTATAAATTTATATTTACTTTTCGATGTGCTGCCAATCCTTTCATTGTCCTCATCAACAGTCAGAAAGCTTTGGAGCCTTACCAAAACCCACTGCATGGAAATCTGCACACGAGATTACATTCACATCAATGTAACTATCCAATAAACCTTTCTTCAAAATGACTTCAGACGAGTAAAGATCGCCCAGGGCACCATTTTGCCTTATGGAGAAAGTGTGGCTCATTTTGCAAGATACACTGACCATTGCCCCTCTTTGAGCTATAAAATAATTGCATCAATTGCTCCTGAACCACATGATCACATTCAGCAGCATCAAAGGTATCCCACTCTTCATTGCATGTTTCATTGTCTGCTTCTCCTGCATTCCCAACAATAGTTCTCTGTGTCAATGATCAAAGTTGATTTTTTAAAAAGTCTGAATCACAAAAGTCTTATGGCGGGGAAATAGACCATTCACCCCATCGTGCCAGCACCTGAAGTTGTACAGTATGGACACAGACCCTTTGCTTCAACTTGTCCATGCCAATCAGATATCTAAATTAATCTCATTCATTTGCCACCATTTGGCCCATATCCCTCTAAATCTTTCCTATACCAGTACTCATCCAGATACCTTTTAAATGTTGTAATTGCACCCGCCTCCACTATTTCCTCTAGCTGCTCTATCTATACTTCTGCATGAAAAGGTTGCCCCTTAGGTCCCTTTTATATCTATCCCCTCTCACCTTAAACTTATGCCCTCTAGTTTTGGACTCCCCTACCCTGGGGAAAAGACCTGCTCTTCAAATGTACATCACTACCTAATGCCAACCTCTTGCCTTTTCCCCAAACCCTTGTACATTATTTTCATTAAAATAATTGTCCAATACTCTGTTGAATGCATCAGTTGAACATGCTTTCACTACATCTCTGAGCTGAACATTCAATTCTCCAACTACTAGATGAGTGGGAAAAGATTTTGTCTCATAGTAACCTTGTTGGGCGGCACGGTGGCACAGTGGTTAGCACTGCTGCCTCACAGCGCCTGAGACCCGGGTTCAATTCCCGCCTCAGGCGACTAACTGTGTGGAGTTTGCACGTTCTCCCCGTGTCTGCGTGGGTTTCCTCCGGGTGCTCCGGTTTCCTCCCACAGTCCAAAAGATGTGCAGGGTCAGGTGAATTGGCCATGCTAAATTGCCCGTAGTGTTAGGTAAGGGGTAAATGTAGGGGTATGGGTGGGTTTCGCTTCGGCGGGTCGGTGTGGACTTGTTGGGCCGAAGGGCCTGTTTCTACACTGTAATGTAATCTAATCTAATCTAATCTAATCTAATTGTTTCCTTCGCAAATCACTTCAAATTTATGCCCTCTCATTTTTGTCCATTTTACAAGTGGGAACAGTTTCTCCCTATCTTTCCAGCCCACACATGATTTTGAAAACCTCTATCAGGTTAAAACAAAAAAGATGAAAATAAACCAACCAGAAAATGTGAAAGGTTTACAAGTATTAGAAAGGAAAAGTGTAGCTAAAGTAAATGTTGGTCCATTAGAAGCACAGACAGGAGAAGGAGTGAGGAAATTAAGGAAATTAGCATCAGCAAAGACAAAGTACTGGAGAAACTGAAGGGACTAAAAATAGACAAATCCACAGGACCTCATGGCCTACATCCTAAGGTTTCAAAAGAGGTAGCTGCAGAGATAATGGATACCGTAGCTATTCTTTTCAAAGATTTCCTAGATTCTGGAATGGCATCTGCAGTTTGGAAGTTACCAAATGAAACACATATTCAAGAAAGGAATAAGAGAGAAAACAGGCATCTACAGATCAGTTAAACTGACACAGTCACTAGGAAAATCTATTATTAAGTTATATCTAAAACACCACACACAAACACACAAGGGGCTTGAAGAAAATGTGCATGTCTTGAAGTTTGTAAACAAGAGATAAATGAAGAAAGTGGAATTCAAAACTGTAGAAACCCCATATTTATCTTTTTAATTAAAAAAAACTTCTAGCTGGGTGAACTTATTAAACTTGAAATAGATTTTGGCCAGTTGCATTTCCAAGAAAGGTTATACTTGCAGTTGTTTAGCTAATGAAGAGTCAGCCTTTGACCTGTGGTAAACTACTTTATGATGGTGTGATCTAAATTATATATTCTTTGAATTAGAATGAGACATTCATTCTCAAAGTATGTCATAATATAAAACTACAGATACCTTCTATTGATGGCCAAACCTTCAGAAATAAGTATTGCTCTACAGAACGCAAATTGCATATTTTGATTTGCAAATCAGCAAAGATGAAGAGTTATCCCCGAGTTACGTTAATGGAATAGAAAATCAGCGGTAATGTGTAACTGATGATTTGCTGGCATAACCTTTCACTTAATTGGCAAAGACCAACTTCCTCTCTTGGCTCACTAGTTTGGCAACGACGAGATAGATTTAAATCTAAAAACAGCAAGTGCTGAAGAAACTCTGCAGAAGCTGCTCGTACTGTTGAGTTTCATCAGCACTTTTTGTTTCAATTTCAGATCACCAGCATCTGCAGTAGTTTGCTTATATTGTAAGTGTAAATGTACACTTAATGATCAAGAAAGCTGCTAACATCAACACCTAGAATCAGAAATTAGGACTGATTACTGAGACAAGGTCCCGCAGAGATGAAAGTCTCCATGGAACACTAACTCAAAATGAATCAGCTCCTCGAAGAGAGAAAATAGCAACAACAAGAATGCCCTGTATGATGACTCATCACATTTACACTGCACTCCTGAATTGCATCAGATTTCTGCAGATGAGTTTCCGCAGATTTTTAAGAATATAATACATTCTCGACAGTACACCGGTGTAATTACATTCTAAACTGCTACAAGTGGTAAAATAATTTAGTAACTTGTTGAATTCCAGAAAGAATGATGGCAAGTTGTAACTCAACTCTACAGAATCTTTTAATAAATGTGGAACTGAAGATCCCAAGGGGAAATCTCACTTTGGAACTCGAAATAGTGCTAGAAATTTCATCTGGAAACCATTCGTAGCAGGGTCACAATTCTTGACGTTCCACAGTTTTTTTTGACTCCTCATTGAGGTGCACTATGATCATATAATGTGAAGTCAGGCAGATGACAGAGATTTGGGGATGGGTGGCAGAAGCCATGGTTGGAACAGCAGAAGCCTGAGAGAAAATGTCTTTATTCTTCTAATGTGTAAGCAGTACTGTTTCTGTACAAATTCAGCATCAGTGTACTGAAGGAAGTCATTCAGCCCACACAAAAGCAAAAATCTGAGGATGCTAATAATCTGAAACGGATGCAAAGGATCGAGTCATAGAGGTCTATAGCATGGAAACAGGCCCTTCAGTCCAACTTGCCTTTGCCACCCTATTTTCACAATTAAACTAGTCCTATTTGCCTGCATTTGGTCAATACGCTCTGTACCTATTCCATCCATGTCTCTGTCTAAATGTTTCTTCAATGATGAAAATATACTCGCCTCCACCACTACCTCTGGCAGCCCATTCCAGACATTCACCACCCTCTGTGAAAAAAATTGCCCGTCTGGACCCTTTTGTATCTCTCCCTTCTCACCTTAAACCCATACCCTGTAGAAAAACTCAGCAGATCTGGCAGCATCTGTGGTGAGAGACAGAGTCTCAAGTCTGGTCTGACTTTCTTCAGAGTTCTGAAGAAGAGTCATACCCGACACAAAGTTAACACTGTTTATTCTTCACAGATGCTGGCAGATCTGCTGAGTTTCTCCAGCTTTCTGTGTTGGTTCAATTCAGTCCGTTACACCTTCAAGAGAAATGCAAAATTAACTCATCCTATTACCTGACCCTCTTTCTACAGGCCAGCATCTAATTCCGCTGAAAATATTGTCCCTTTTTTCGCCCTTACAAATTGAAATTGTCTTTCATCTTAATTGCTCATGACAAAGTATTCTATTCTTCAGCAGTTTTCAGAATAAAGGATATGTCCTTAAAACCTTCTCTTTAGTGAGAAATTTAAAATTGGTGCCCACTAACTTCTAACTTAAGGAAGAGTGATTTGATGTGATTTATTACTGTCACATGTACCGAGATACAGTGAAAAGTATTGTTTTGTGTGCTAACCAGACAAATCATATCTTAACATAAGTAATAGAACAGAATGCAGAATATAATTTTACAGCTACAGAGAAGGTGCAGAGAAAGATCAACTCTAATACATGAAAGGTCCATTCATAAGTCTGATGACAGCAGGGAAGAAGCTATTCTTCAATCTGTTGGTGCGTGTTTTCAAACATCTGTATCTTCTGCCCGATGGAAGAGGGTGAAAGAGAAAATAACTAGGGTGGGAAGCATCTTTGATTATGTTGGCTGCTTTCCCGAGGCAGCAGGAAGCATAGACAGTCAATGGAAGGAAGGCTGGTTTTTGTGATGGTCTTGGGCAGAGCAGTTGTGATGCATCCAGATAGGATACTTCCTATGGTGCATAAATGAAAATTTGTAAGAGTCATTGTGGACATGCTGTGTTTCTGTTGCTGTCTGAGGAAGTAGAGGCGTTGGTGTGCTTTCTTGACTGTAGTGTTTATGTGGATGGACCAGGATAGATTATTTATGATAGTTACTCCAAGGAGCTTGAAGCACCATTGCTACAGCCAGGGGATGTTTTCCACTCGCTTCCTGACGTTGATGACTAGTTCTTTCATTTGCTGACATTGAGAGAGAGATTGTTGTATTTACACCATGCCACTAAGGTCTCTATCGCTTCCCTATGCTTTGTCTCATCGTTGTTTAAGATCCAACTTACTCTGGTGGTGTCATCAGCAAACTTGTAAATGGAGTTAGATCTGAATTTGGTCACACAGTCATGACTGTACAAGGATTATAGTAAGAGGCTGACTATGCATGCTGAGAGGTATTGTGGAGGAGGTGTTGTCACTTATCTTTACTGATTGCCGTCTGCAGATCAGAAAGTCGCGGAACCAGTTGCAGAGGAGGAGCAGAATCTTAGATCTCAGTTTGGAGATGAGTTTGGTTGGAACTATGGTGTTGAAGGCGGAGCTAAAGTCAATAAATAGGAGTCCGATGTTTAACAAGGAGTCCTTGTTATCCAGGTATTCCAGGGATGAGTGTAGGGCCAGAGGAATGGTGTCTGCTCTGGACCTATGATGATGATAGGTGAATTGTAGTGGTCAAAGGCAATTTGGGAGGCTGGAGTTGATGTGTGTCATTACTGACCTCTCAAATCACTTCATAACAATGTCAGAGCCACTGGGCGGTAGTCATTAAGGCATGTTGTCTGATTTTTTCTTTGGCACAGGAAAGATGGTGATCTTCTTGAATCAAGTGGGAACCTCACATCGAAGGAAGGAGAGGTTAAAGATGTCTGTGAATACGCCCACCAGCTGGTCCACGCAGGATAACTGCATGTCCGGGTACTCAATCCAGGCCAGTCACTTTCCAGAGGTTCTCAAGATGATGATCTGACGCCTGTGATAGTGACTGGGGGTACAGGTTCACCTGAGGCTGTCAGGGCAGATGTCATCATTTCATTGACCTTCTTTTCAAAATGAGATAGAATGCATTGAGCTAATCGATTCTACTTGATTTAGCTTTGTAGCCCATAATATCATATAAGCCTTGCCACAATTGACATGTATTTGTGTGGTTAGTCTGGGACTGTAGTTTAATTTGGTATTGTCTCATTGCATCCCTGATGGCTTTAAAGATGGTACCTAGACTTCACACATAGGGCAGGGTTACCTGGCTTGAATGCCTCAAACCTGGACTTAAGTACGGAGTGGATCTTCCATTTCATCTATTGTTTCCAGTTGGAGAATAGACTGATTAACTTCTTTGGCACGCAGTCCTCTACACACTTACTGATGAAGCCTGTGACCATGATGGTGGAGGTGCCGGTGTTGGACTGAGTTGAACAAAGTCAGGAGTCACACAACACCAGGTTATAGTCCAACAGGTTTATTTATAATCCTGAGCTTTCTGAGCGCTGCTCCTTCGTCAGGTGAAGTGGACAAAGAAACTTCACTTCACCTGACAAAGGAGCAGCGCTCTGAAAGCTCCTGATTGTAAATAAACCTGTTGGACTATAACCTGGTATTGTGTGAAGTCTGTGATGGTAGTGCCATATTCATTTAAGTTGGCCGCTGAGTTCTTGAAAATGAACCAGTCTACCAACTCCAAGCAGGAACTCATCTATTCCCTCAGACCAGCACTGCACAATTTTCTGTGCCAGATCCTCACACTTCATTCTCTGCTTGTGAGCCAGGAGAAGGTCCAATTTACCGAAATGCAGTTGGGAATGGAGCAGTAGGTGTCCTTGTTGTGCAGCAATGGCCCAGTGTTTGGACCCCTGTTGATGGTATCTTGGTGGCCTGGTTGAGGTCACCAGCTACAATGAACACGCCCTCAGGGTATTCCGTCTCAAGGTCATTTGTAAGTGTATATTTCATCAAGTGTGCTCTTCACTTCCACTAGATGTAAACTGCTGTCAAGATAGTAAACTCATGCAGCAGGTTTCAGGGACAGCACTTTGCTGTTAAGAGATTCTAGGTCTAGGGAGCAATAACTCCACAGTGTCATCACATCCAAGCTCCAAGAAGTGTTGAACAGGAGGCCTTTGCCTTGCCCGAGGACACCGTGCAATCAATCCAGTGGATTGAGAAGCCCTCCGGTTTTAAGGCACAGTCAAGCGAAGTCCTTATCTCTGTAAAACAGTAGTCACGACAAAAATCTTTTTTTCATAATACCTCTATTCAATCTCCTCAGCTTTTTTTTGTAACATTATTTGCTTATAATTTGATTAACTCACACAAAACATCTGAAAATAATCATCTGGCAACATGGCAAGCGAAGCTAAACTCATACCTGCAGTTGGAGTAATTCAACACCATTATTAGGTGTCACTAACAGGCTTTATATAAAAAGGTTCTGTGGAAAATAACAGCAGAGAGCAATTAATTCATGGTAAAATCTACAGAAAAATTTGAAATGTCTCTTTTCTTTTGACAATTACAACTTTCAGACACCATGTGTACTTAATTGGAACCCTGTACACAAAAGCACTACACATGGACCTAGAAAATAGAACATTTCCTGGCTCTGCCTCACTATAGTAGTTTGTCAAATTTGGAACTAAAGTTTAAATTTTAAAAATTGCTGCTGAAAGGTTTAAATTGCACGGTGTTCAAAATAAGCACTAACAGCTTGTAGTTATTGAGACCTTTAACATAGCAAAACATCTCAAGGTGGTTCACAGAGTGCAATCTGCAAATTAACCTTTAACCATTGGGAACACCAGAACTGGTGACTGAAAACTTTGTCAGAGGTAAATTTTAAGGATCATCTTGAGGGTCAAAGAGATGTAAAGAAAGATTGATTTACGGAGGGAATTCCAAAGCTTAAACAGCAGAAGCAAAGCATTTTCCAAATTTCTTCAGTATAATTATTGCCATTATAATCTTAGTTTTATTTTGTTTCATGTAAAAACAAAACTGGAAACAAGTCAACATTATTGTTAGGCACGTGTTTTAAAATGAAGATGCTCTAATTGAAACAGTCTGTGAACACAGACACTGAATTTGTGAAACTTTTGTTGGGGTAAAATCTTAAATAGTTTTGGAAAAGTCAGCAAATAAATATCACTAGCTTCTTGCCTGTCCCCACAACACCCGCCCCCATCCTCCCAACCCTTCTAATTTCCAAACCGAACTCTCCAGAACCAGCACCCTAGCTGGGTGACTCCTTCACATTGTGCTCTCGGTCATTAGATAATGCTCATTCTCCACTTACTGTCAAACCCATCCTTGTTCCCTGCAACCTTTCTCCCCAAAATCACTTGAACTTCACGCTGTTCAAACCACGTGTCTTCATTCTTTCGTTTTGGCCCAAATTTCCACTTTGCTGTTCTGCTTTCAATGTGATAAACACTGATGCAAGATTAAAAAGGAAATAACTATTAACAGTATATCCCCAAGGTAAATTATGATGACCATTAATGAGATGAAATGGATCTGTGTTAATAAAAACAATCTCGGATTTCCTTACGTGACAGCCTATTAAGATACCAAACTGTGCAGTTACTTTCTAACAAGTTTGTGGAAACCATATTTGAATTCCATGGTCACTCCATGGAATATACTCCCCAGGAAGAAGCAAGGAACAGTTATTAATTAATTCATTACAATGTAGATACACCTGCTGGTATACACAACGAAATGTGGTGAAAATAGAAAGCTAGAGAGAATCAGGTGACTTTGGGCACATGGTTACCTAAGTTCTTCATGACTACCATTTTCCCTTATGTCATGAATGGGTCTGTAGTAATTGACTGAGATCGACTGTTGTGCAAAACAACTCCATTATTGCTTTATCATGCAATTACTAGGATGATGGAAGCCAAACTAGACCAACCTTGTTTTTAAGCCCTTCTTCAGGAAGAAGGGCTTATGCCCAAAACGTCGATTCTCCTGCTCCTTGGATGCTGCCTGACCTGCTGCGCTTTTCCAGCAACACATTTTTCAGCTCTGATCTGCAGCATCTGCAGTCCTCACTTTCTCCAACCTTGTTTTTTAACATTTAAACAACTCTTGTGGAGGAATTCTCAGCCAGCTTGTCTATAACCTAATTCAAACGATGGATGTTGGTCATTTGAACATTGAAAGGGACTCAATTTTATTTTGGGACCACCTCATGCTTGCTCAGTGGAAAACCTAATCATTATTAGGGTTGGTAGACCACAGAAAGCAATCAGCTCCACAATAATGAGATCCAGCTGATCTAGTATTATTTACTGATTTTGAAGTTTTGAGCATTCAAGATTGCCAAAGGAGAGTGGAGTACAATTCATGTAACGAGCTCAATCTATAAAGTTCTCCTGCTACCTCCCACACTCGCTATACACCATTTCTCCTCACTCAGGCATTACTGCAGGCATAATGACTGTCCCAACCTGTTTTCCATTCTCAGTCAATACATGGATTTTGCGAGCAACTTGCCAACTGCCTTAAATTAATTAAAATCGATCAGATCTAGGCTGTGCAATTGTTCCACCAGCCCCTTGTACTCTTAAGGCCAAATTCAGAGCTAGTACATCTGCAGAGAAAGTTAAGTTTTGGTAAAGGAACAGAATTCAGAAACATTTGGTTATTTGATTTATTGAACAAAAAGCAGCATGGACACAATACACATTTACAGATATTTCACAAATAGTATTACATGAAAGAAAACAAAACACAAAATGTCAATCTCTGTTTGGTCCAACAATAAACAATTGCTATTTTACACCAAATGATTGCACTTCTTCTCAGGCCTGCTGAGAGTTCCTGCTTTGCACTCTCCTCCTTGATCAACACAAACTCATACTGCTAAAGCTTAACGATCTTTAGGTCTGAAATACTTAATATGTCATACCCGTTTATATAACCACTCAGTGTAGCATTATATATAAAGTACATTACCCCTTTCTCTCTCTCTCCACCAATCAACATCTTAATTTCCCACCCCTCCTCCACAGCATTGGTGAAAAAACAACTTACAGAACATCCATAAAATACTAGTAACACAATTTATTTCAGATGACCAATTATTTGGGAGACTTTCATCATATATATTGATTTTTAATGGTACTCAGGACAGTTAATCTAGGTGTGGGTGGCTTGTCAAATATTGCAATTGAACTTAAATAATTGTTTTAAAATTAAAGGAAAAAAGAAGCTTCAATATAACAGCGGCAATACCTCAGTTTGAAATGCTGTCTGCAAAAATGATCAATTTAAGACATACCATAAAATTAAAGAATAGTTGAGATCAACAAGACTACCTGAAGCAATATCCCAAAGGGCACCGATATTTGTGTACCGAAACAATCATTTCATGATGTCATAAAAGATAAGCTTTCCCTTCAGTGACTGATAATCACTGCTCAAAATGCATAGGGATAATTGTCAACTCCAATGCCTGTACAGTAACCTGGCAGAGCATGTCCCTCCTCAACACTGGTTAAAGCCACCCACTTTACTGTACCACTGATAGTCTGTCAGTCAGTCAAGAGCTGGCAACTTCCACAACAGGTTGACAACAGTCTCATTAGGGTAGCATTTTCTTTCATTTGTACATGGGATGTAGTTATCGTTAGCAAACCCAATATTTTTTCACCATACCTAACCACCATTGAAGTGAGTGGCTTGCCATGCCATTTCAGAAGGCAGTTAAGAGTCAACCACAGTGCTGTGGATCGGAAGTTACATGTAGGGCAGACCAGATATGAATGGCAGAGTTTCTTCCAATAAAGGACATTAGTGAACCAGATGGATTTTTACTACGATAGTATGAAGCAATAGCTTCACAATCACCATTACTGGGATTAGCCTGCAATATTATTTTCTAATTTAAATCCTATCAACTGCAGTAATATGAGTGCAGCATCAGCAGTGGTACTGGCTAAACACACCTGTGAAACAACAAATCAAGGAAAAACACAAAGGGAGAAACTTTCAGATCTTAACAGCCCAAATAACAAAATAGATTTTAGTGATAAGATATTATAGAGGCAAGGAATAGAATCTCAAAATGCATATCTTACATGTGCTCAAAAACTATCTTTGAAACCAGTACATATTTAACAAGATATTGAAACTACACTGAATGCTATTCTAAAGCAGTCTGCAGTCGCCACTGCTGTGGTAACACTTCGCTTCTGATCATGTTAAATGCCAAATCAAATTTATAAATTCAAGTCTGTCAACTAATCATCTTATGGAGTTCAGGCAGCATCCATGAAAGGTGAAACCTGAAACACTAACTCTGTTTCTCTCTCCACAGATTCTGATTGATTTGCTGAGTGCTTTCAACATTTTCTGTTTTAAGTTTTTCAGATTCTGCACTATTTTCCTTCTGTCATAATCTCCATAGTTTGGATTGACTAGGAAGAAGCAACAGTTAGCAGAGGGTTAGCTACTTAGATAGTAGCTAATGCAGCTTGATAATGCTAAGAATTAGCCAGATTGATTTGAGTTAATACAAGTTAAATCTAGTCTTTCCTAAATGCAATGCAATACACAGCTATGAACCATTCGAGAAAAAAGCTTTCGATATTGCTGGTGCAAGCTCAAGAAAATAAAGGATAAGAAACTTTAATAGGGTACTACTTACATTACATGGAATTTATCTTTTCTATTCATGCTTCAATTTTGCAGTAGAATCATAACATTGATAGGGCAAGTGTTTTGTAAAGTTGACTTCCATCCTAGGCTGAGATCAACACTACTGAGTGAATCACTCCCAAGATTATTTTACAATGATGTAAAACGATTCATTTCAGTGTTTAAATAGGAAGTTAGGCCACATTATGAACCTCCGTTGTAGAATGTAAATTAAAGCAGCAAACAAAAAAATGGCCACGATTTCATTGAATGGCAGTGCAGGTTCAAGGAGCTGTATCACATACTATTTAAACCACAACACAAAAATTTATGTGTAGACATATAAAATGACAAGAACAGACACTTTTAAACTGTTTCTGACTTCTGATGCATTGCTAAGCAGATTCATCACACTGCTCCATCCCCAAAGCTGAATAAGCTATAGTATGTTCTTACCTACCCTCAGAACACAAGTAAATATCTCAAAC
The DNA here is from genome assembly GCF_037043375.1 of Chiloscyllium plagiosum. Taxonomy (NCBI): domain Eukaryota; kingdom Metazoa; phylum Chordata; class Chondrichthyes; order Orectolobiformes; family Hemiscylliidae; genus Chiloscyllium; species Chiloscyllium plagiosum. The sequence goes on from NW_028270149.1 coordinate 18,346,980, forward strand.
TCCCCCCCCACAATAAGTGATGCCTTAACCTTAACCCAATTTCTGTTAAAAAATCTCAGCAAGCAGACACCTTGATCGCCATTCAAAGATTACATAGCCATTAGAACTAGGAGGGGGCATTGGAGGCATTGATATATTACAGCAGTCTTTTACATTGCATCAAACACCTAACCAGAGACAAATGTTATTTGACAAGGGAAGGTGTTAATCTACTGAGTACTTAGGGTATTCAAAAAGCATGATACACTTTTCACTGGAGTTAAACTGGCTAAACAGCCAATGGCATGAGGCAACCTACTTTAATATGTCACACAATAAAAATTCAAATTTCTGTTCATGCATTAAAAAGTTACATTTACTTTCTACACAACATATTATTGCACTCCATGTCTTCCTTAGGAATAAGACCAAGAACAATGCCATGCATCAGGCACACGGAGCAAATGTATTGTTCTCCAAAATACACAAGAAGTTTTCTTAATCCTCTTTCCAGGCAGATTCTTTAGAGACCTTCATTGCACTTAGATTTCTAAACGTTTGCAACCATTTTTGGGAATACTAACTTCCCTAAGCAGAATTTTAATAAGAATGTGGCTGGGCAGCACTGTGGCTCCGTGGTTAGCACTGCTGCCTCACAGCACCAGGGACCCAGGTTTGACTCCAGCATCAGGTGACTGTCTGTGTGGAGTTTGCACATTCTCCCCGTGTCTGTGTGGGTTCCCTCCAGATGTTCTGGCTTCCTCCCACAATCCAAAGGTGTGCAGATCAGGTGAATTGGCCATGCTAAATTGCCTGTAGTGTTAGGTTCATTAGTCAGTGGTAAACATTGGGGAATGGGTCCTGGTGGATTACTTTTCGGAGGGTCGGTGTGGACTTGTTGGGTCAAATGGCCTGTTTCTGTACTGTAGGGAATCTAATCTCAGTAAATGAGTTCAGATTTATGATGATTTAATTATTATCATTCTGAGGGAGAGCTGTGATAAATAGACCTGAATGTGTTTTAGATCAGGTCCCAGCACAATAAAGACAATCTCTTCAAACTAATATGAATGGGGGAGAAAAACTGCTTCTGGATATACTATTAAAAGTTTTGTCCTGGGTGTGAATAGAAGTGTAGCCATCAAAACAAACTTCAATTAAAGCTGTAAAATGACAGCATGGTGAACAAAGAAAGCACAGCTGCAAAACTAAAGAGTTGCAAAATTAATTGAAGTCTGCCTCCAATTGTCTTTTTATAACAACAGATGCAATTCACCTGGGGGTAGGGAGAGAAATGGGTGAAGAAATAGTTCCCATTCCTTGGCTCTGAAAAATCATAATTATTATTCTCAATTGTCACGGCAGTCGATTGGTAATGTAATTCCAGCTATTCTCTACCGATATTGTGCTAACCTTTTAATCATTATGCTACATGTAAAGCATCACTTAAGTATAGTTTACTCCCCTCAGTTCAAAGTTGGTCAATTCTACTTACCAGTTCCATCAAATTTCTTTGTCCATTAAATTCTGAATTTGCAGTTTTATTTACATCATAATTCAGATTATTGATCATTCAAGTTTTATATGCAAACCTTGGAACTAACAGGCATAGGTTATATTAAAGTGTGAACTCAGCACAGTGTCTTTTTCAACATCAGTGCATTTCAATGTAGCAATAAAATACCAGCACCTTTTCTACTCCTTGGGTTTAACCTTTACGAAAGCTGTAGGCACAGGAGCTCTGTTCACTTTTAAACTGACAAAAAAAGGCAAACAGAGACTGAATATAGATTCAATTTTACATTACTGGCAGCAGAATTCCATGTGCCAGATCAAGTCCCATTTATACAAGAACTAGTGCATGTTAATCATAAATGTACCATATCCAGACAGTACTATTTCATTCCAAAGTCCATTACCATCTCCAATCTTAATCAGGCATGTCGATGTTGAGCTTTTGAGGAGGAACAAAGTACTTCCCAGGGCTCTGGGTGATCACAACTCCAGTCTTTTTATGGAACATTGGGGCTATTTTGGCAGGTTCTGGTACAGGCATTTCCTCAGAGTCCTCGCTATCATCATGATGAAGTTCATATGAAATGTTTCCATATTCCCTCAAGAAAGGAAAGATCTCCAGGAGGAACTGGCAGAAGTCTTTGCGGATTCCAAACCACCCTACAAAAATATCAAAATCAGTGCTCTCAAGAGGTTCAAAAGTCATTCTCATCATTGAACAGCTAACAGCTCTATTGAGGGTCAAGTCCATTACTTTAATACAATTTGGAATACAAGATCCTTTTAAAGATACAAAGCAGTGAGTTTTTAGATAGCAAGGATGAATGCAGTACTCAAAATTGAAATTTTGAGTCTGAACCCATGTCCAACTAATCACAACTAATAGTCCTCTAGGAGCTCATTCGGAAGACATGGACAGGTGAGCAGAAAACAACAATATCAAGAGTAAAATTGAATGTGGGCTTGTGTTTTTTCTTAAAAACTTTAATAACTAGCACTCAAACCAAGATGTTCTCTACGCATACATTCAGTATAATATAATATGATGTTTATTAGACGCTGAGGAAGTGTTGTGAACAGTAATGAAGTGTAATGAATATTGCTAGTCCCAAACAATATTTAATCAGGACATAGCTATCACTATATTTGCACAGTCCAATCTCATTACTGTAATGAGCCACTGCACTATTGTGACAATATACATCAAAATGATTTACTGTAAAAAGTTAAATGCACACGATTCATACTTACAGTGATTACCACCTTTCTGTCCAAATGTGGTTGCCATTAATGTTATCAGAGAGAGCCAGAGAGGGATGAAAATTGGTATATAAGAAAAATTATTGTGGCCATCCAGTTTGTGAACCAAAAGAATCTAGGGAGAAAAACCAAAACTATAAATACCTATAGGGAGAGATTTGACACTCCGTCTGGGGCAAAAAGAAACCACACAAGGGTGACTGTCTCAGCCGTCTGATTTGGACAGTCTTGTGCCAGGGTGGCATGCACGCCAAAAATACTTTTGAATTCAAGCCCAACTGATACTTGAACATCCTCTAGTCGAATATTAAGTTTGCCAGCTAGCTTGAGAAGAATATTCATTGGGTTATTTGGAGTAGTAGTGAAAAGGACATCAACCCCAGGCTGATTTTGTGCATTACCTTATGAACACTATGAAGTGGTGACAGCGTCTTAGGGTGGAAAATGATAAAACCAAAGTCAGCGAGGGGAGAAAGAGACCTGAACTAAGGTTTCATGACTCAACAGTCTTCTCCCTGTGGCTTCCAGATTGCTACTGATCATTGCATTTCAAGGCTGGCTTGTAAAAACACAATACTTGTCAAAGGCTTTTTGTGCTTGATCAATCAAGCATAATGACAAAGTAAAACTTAAACCTGGAAATTCCCTAAATGAATGAAACTGTCCACTAAGCATCAATATATCTTCAGCAATCAAAGTCAGATCAACCAAACACTAACTGCAGTAACGCTCGAGTAACTGAAGAATGCACTGACCCCACTGCCAAAGCAAGTTGCATACCTCGAAGGTCAAAAGCGGAACAACAATGGTCATCCAACTGATAGCCATTGTAACATGGGTCCGTCTTTGTTCAGCTATCACATCCATAGACCGCAAGAAAAGTACCGACCACACAATGTAGTAGAGCACAACGAGGCAGAGAAATGACATCAGGATCCACAAAGGAACACAGACCACCTACAAAAGAAAATCAGCAATATCTGGCTGAAGAAATTATACTGTTTTTAAAATGAATGTTCCTAAATGTACACGTTTTTCATTTCACTGATGTGTTCTACCTATGATAATATTCAGTTACTCTGAGCCTCTTGACATGTTGAAGATTTAACAACAGTAACTAATATTGAAATACAATGCACAGAACATCAAAAACAGCTCAACCCACTTCATGTCTCTTATAATCTGCTTATCACAGATAATGCATAATGTTTTGCTTCCTAAAGCGGCCAAGTGACTTATCTGCATGCCTTTTAACACCCAGCAGAATAAACCTTCTGTTAAAAGAGATGTAGAGCTTTCTGATGCAGTTTACTAAAATGTATTCCTATGCTAGTGAGCAGTGAGAGTGAAAAATATATGAACTGCCAGTTGTATCTATATCCTGCTCAAATTGAACCAATTGGATTCCATTTCTTTTAAAGGCAGGTTCCTTGACTCATTGCTGGAAAAGCTCAACAGGTCTGGCAGCATCTGTGGAGAAAAATCAGAGTTAACATTTCAGGTTGAGTCGCACTTCCCCCAAACTGATGGTAGCTAGGAAAATGTTGGTTTACATGCAAAAGGCGCATTGGATGGGGGTGGTGATGGCAGTGGGTCTAATGGCTGACTATGTGTTAACAAAACTGTTGTGCGAGGGTTGGAAGAGGTCAAGCTTGGGAGAGCTCAAGCCCAAAAGTTATTGAACTCGATATTGAGTCTTAGCGTGGGGGAGGAGATAAGGAGTTAACAACAGGTGGGCATAGAGCCCAACTGCTCTTCTCTCTCTTTGGGCGTTATCTCCATCTGTCATTTAGTCCTTACCACACTCTCTCCTACTCCTTCTTCTCCCCCCACATCTTCCCCATACAAACCGACACTTTCCTAGCTTCCAACAGTTCTGGGGAAGGGTCACTTGGCCCGAAACATTAACTCTGATTTCTGTCCACAGATGCTGCCAGAACTGCTGAGCTTTCCCAGCAATTTCTCTTTACAGCATCTGCATTTTTTTTATTTTCCTTGACTCACTGTCTACTGATGGTTCATCTTCACTGTCTCCAGAGCAGTTTTTGTCAGTGGTGTTTGTCATTGCCTTCCTGTCACAGGGGTGGAGCAAGGAGGTAAGTCTCAAGTCTACCTCAGAATGTGGACTGAAACCCTTTGGTGGACATTTCTACAGGCAGGTCATGTCCATCTTAACAGACCGTTCCACACAGTATTCAAAGCTAGTAACGGACCATGGAAGAGAAGCCTGAAATCAGAGTCAATTTTGACCTTTAAAATGCATTGAAATATCTCCGAGACGAAAGAGAACATTAGAACAGGAGATGACCATTCAGCCTTCCATGCTGATCTGTATCTCAAATAATATTTATCTGCCTTAGCTCTATATACCATAATAATTGCCTAACAAACTAATGATCTCGTTACTGAAAGTTTTTAAATTGACTCGCACATCCAGGATAAAATTCCAAATTTCTATTACTGGCTGCGGGAAAACATCTCCCATTTTGCCTCAACTTATGCCCCTCTACTCTTTACCAGCACACAAAAGAAATGCTAAGCAATCAGTGGAAGAAAAGTTACCAGCCAAGGCCACTTGATGATGTCATCCAGTCTTAGAGCAATGAATATGAACTGAAGAATGTTCACAGAGCACAGGATTTCTAACTGATGAACAGAGTAAAAAAAAGGGAAATGTAACAAAATGTTACTCAAGGTATTCATACAACATTTTAATATTGTTAAAAGTACGTACATCAACATTTATTTGTAATATTAGCAATAAGATAAAAATATAAATTTAAAATAGTTTAATCCATTACATCAGATCTTTATACCTGAAATGAAAACAGAAAAAGCTGCAGAAACTCAGGTCCGGCAGCATCTACAGACAGAAAGGTAAAAACAATGACTGCAGATGCTGGAAACCAGATTCTGGATTAGTGGTGCTGGAAGAGCACAGCAATTCAGGCAGCATCCGAGGACAGGCAAAATCGACGTTTCGGGCAAAAGCCCTTCATCAGGAATCGAAGGGCTTTTGCCCGAAACGTCGATTTTGCCTGTCCTCGGTTGCTGCCTGAATTGCTGTGCTCTTCCAGCACCACTAATCCAGAATCTACAGACAGAAAGCAGAGTCAACATTTCGGATCCAGAACTCTCCTTCAGAACTCAGCTGAGTTGTCAGATGAATTTCAATGCAGAGAAATGTGCGCCATTTTGTTAAAAGAAACACAGAATGACAATACAGACTCAATGGTACAACTATGAGGAGAGCACAGAAGCAGAGAGACCTTGGGGTTCAAGTATACAATTCTCTGACAGTGGTCAGGGAGGTTGAAACAGCTGTTAAGGAGGCTTACAGGATCCTTGAGTTTATGAACAGAAGCATAGAATATAAAGCAAGGAAGTGATGCTATACCTCTACAAATCATTGGTCAGACCACATTTGGAGTATAATCTTTAGTCTGGGTACCTTAGTTAAGGAAGGATATTAAAGCCCTGGAGAGAGTTCAAAGTAGATTTACTGGAATGACACCAGGAATATGGGATCTTAGACATAAGGAAATAAATTAGGCTTATTCTCGTTGGAACACAGAAGACTAAGAGGTGACCTAAATGAGGAGTTCAAAATTATGCTCAATTTTGCGAGTAAATAAAGATATTCTGTTTCCACTAGTTGGTATGACAGTAACTAAGGGACACAATTTCAAGATTATCAGCGAGACAGGTAGGAGTGAGATGAGGAGAAACCTCTTTACTCAAAGTGTTGTTAGGATTTGGAATGCACTACCTGGGAGACTGGTGGAGGTGGATTCCATAGGAAGTTTCAAAGTACAGCTGAATAAATATTTGGAAGTGATGGATTTGGAGGAGATATGCTGCAAAACGGGATGAGTTAGGTAACTTTTAGGAGCCGGTATAGACGCAATAGAGCCTCCTTTTGTATTATATGATTCTATGCTGCCAAACATGCTGAAAAGTTTCTCCAGCTCTTTCTGCTTTTGTTTCAGATTTTCAGCATCTGCGATGCTTTGTTTTTTTTTGTTTATATCTGCAATAATTGATGTGTGATAGCCAAAACAAGGTTTTAATTCCACTCAAATAAAAGCAAAGTATTGTGGATGCTGGAGACTGAAATAAAATCAGAAAATGCTGGGGAAACTCAACAGGTCTGACAGCATCCCTGGAGCCAGAAACAAAGTTAATGTTTCACATTTGATATGATACATCTTCAGAACAGAACAGCCTTTCAAAGAAGAGTCACATCAGGCTGGAAATGTTATCTCCTTTTATCTATTCACAGATGCTGCCACACCTGCTGAGTTCCTCCAGCACTTTCTGCTATCTTGTTTTGAATTCTACTAACCAGGTTTGAGTTGCATTGGCTGTTTTGATTAATTCTGCAGAATTACCGGTATTCTGCAGAAAGGCGCGTGCGCACTATTTTCTATCATTTCTTAACAACAATTTCCATTTTTATAGCATCTCTGAAGTAGAATTTGCTGTGCAGGAACTATTATCAAATAATAGTTTGATGCATAAGGAGGTATCAGCGCTGATTACCAGAAGTTGGTTGAAGAACGAGGTTTTAAGGAGCTAACATATCAAATACAAGATTTGCCCAACCAACAACGATCTCTAGCAAGGATATCTTACCTCCAAAGACCGATCATGTCGAAATCCCCATACACAAGCAGCTACTGACACCGGAGATACAAAGAACAGAGGCATGAAGACAAGGAGCCAGAAGTGAGTGCCTCGTTCAATCCGGTCACACACCAGAACCTCAAACATCAACAACAAAAGGTGGATTCCCACAGCTATCAGCATTGCTTTAAATTCCACACAGGTTTCTCCTTCAGCCCTGTATTGAAAGAGAAGTAAAGATAAAAGAAAAAAAACAACCTGCAACTTTACAGCAGACTTATTAATGGATTCAAATTAACAGAGATTCAATCAAAGAAGAGTATGGACTGTTGTAGTGCTTTTAATTTACTTTAAATGCAGGAAAATGGAGCTAACTGGATTGCTGTTTCTAAGAACTGAGATAGGCATGATGGATCAAGTGGCTTCTATCTGTGCTATGTCATTCAATGCTCAATAACCTTCTCATATAACCTACTTATATATAGTGTCCTTAATCATCTCAGGTGATATACAATGTTAAATAGAAGAGGTTAAAATGCGACACAGAGTCGAGTCATAGATCCGTTGAAATAACCTGATCAGAAAGGTTATGAAGCATCTCTAGAGCAGGGCATTCTGGCAGACTCAGATCAGGGCATTCTGGCCCAGAGGTAGGGAACAGACCAGTCATATATTAATCTCTTCAAGGAAGTTTGATTTTTAATTCACCAACTTACTCACCATGTTTCTACACCAAGTTCTCACCTAATTATCCTTGAATTAAGATGTAACCCTCACCTGTTCCTTAGTTCCACTAGGTTTCAGAACATCAGATAATAACAGACAGAACTATTAACTAACTGACACTTCCTCTCACAGAATATAAATGAGCCCGATAGTTTGAAAAGGAGCATCCATTGATAAATTCACTTCTTGACACAAAGGAATATTCTGAATTTGGAATTCAGGTGATAACAATGTAACAAATTAATTGTTACCATGTTGATTTCCCATCATATCCCAAGATTTGAACCAGAGGACACCATCTCAAAAACGACGCAGGCCATTTCGGACCTCCGTTATTCACAGGATAGTGAATTTAGATTAGATTCCCTACAGTGTGGAAACAGGCCCTTTCGGCCCAACAGATCCACAATGACCCTCCGAAGAATAATCCAGCCAGACCCATTCCCCTACTCTCTATTTACCCCTGACTAATGTGTCCAACACTATCGGCACTTTAGCACGGCCGATTCAGCTGACCTGTACATCTTTGGATGGTAGGAGGAATCCGGAGCACTCAGAAGAAACCTACGCAGACATGGGGAGAATGTGCAAACTGCATGCAGTCGGTCAATTGAACCCAGGTCCCTGGCGCTGCGAGGCAGCAGTCCTAACCACTGAGCCACCGTGCTGCCACGTCTGCTCCAGAAAGGCTGTGGAGCTCAGTCGTTGAGTATATTCAAGACAGAGGCAATAGATTCCTAAATAGCAAAGTTGACAAAGGGCATATAGGAAGGGTGCGGAAAAATGGCATTGAGGTAGAACGTTTGTCATGGCTAGTTGATTGGCAGGGTGGGCGGGCTATTCCTATTTCCTATGATCCACTAGCTGCCTACAGGCTGTGCACTGTCCTGGATGCTTCTTTGTTCGGCATTTTTCAAATTAAACCTTCAAGCTGCCTTGCTAAGTTTTGGGTGGCATACATACTTGACGTCACACTTTCAGTCACTGCTCACCTGTACTGCGGATTCCGTGCCCACACTCCTGTTCCCACTGAAGCTCCAATGATGACCATGAGTTTCCATAGCCAGACAGGTGTAAAGACAGCCCAATAACTCCACTGGATAATCCCATCCAGGCGCAGAGAAAGCAAAACAGAGAACAGTAGCAGGCAGGCATAGATCAGGAACTTGCTACAACAGAGGGAAGTGAGACAGAGACAGATCGAGGTTATATGGTTGTCATTGCTGATCTAAAAGACTAAAGACATAAAAGCTGCATAGTGCTAACTCACCTGCACGGCCAATGAGGAAGTGAGGATTGTGGCATGGATGACACTTTTTCGTATTCTTTAATAAGGCTATTTAGGAATTTCCCAAACAGACTACATATAAAGGGATATGCAAATAACTCATTAGAATGGGAAGAGGTTTGTGTCCACCATAATATCTACATGGACCAGTGGGCAAATGTTATGTGTCTATGTTGTGAATCACCTTTTATCAAATTAAACAGGATTGTTTAAACTTTGTAAATGGATGTCTTCCACTCATAGGTAGGATACCAACAACCCCACCACAGTGTAATGTTAAAAGATTAACTAGGAATATCTCTCTGGACATTGATGTAATATTAAAGAGTTAAACTGCACGGAGTGAACATTTTGGAAGTGGGTGGAGACAACATTCATGCAAGAATGCAAATCACCCACACCCCAATTAGACAGGCATTTGCTGCTACTCCCCTACTATTATCAAATTAAATTATCATTCAATCTCTTCCATTCAGAATAGCTTTCTAGCCATCCCCTGAAGCTAGGTTCATCGCACCTGCATTGTCTTGGGGAATCAGCGAGTCAGGAAATTGTCTGCATCGATTCCCCAGGATTAGGGCATTAACATATGCATTATCTCAGAGGATGATCTCATTCTACCACTGTCCCTGGGGTAACAAGTGACTGTGAGGCTGGGAGTTGTCTTGAGTGGCTTGTGACTGTGGGGGAGTGGCCGGAGTATCCGTAAGCATTGCCAACTGACCTCTATAAAGGGGATGTATTTCCTTTGTTCGGGGCCTCACTTTGACTTGACTTCGCATGCCTACGAAGAGGGTCAAAGGGGTCATCTACCTTGTACAGGCTTTAATAAACTTTAACTATTTGCAGAAGTTGGTGTGTGCGAATTGCATCTCATGTGAGAAACCTCAGGAAAAGAACCTAACAACAGAGTCAGGTTTATACAGAAACGATCCAACCCATCCTTGCTGACCAGATATCCTAAACTGATCTAGCACCATTTGCCAGCATTTAACCTATGTGCCTCTAAACCCTTCCTAATCATGAAGCCATCCAGATGCTTTTTAAATGTTGCAACATCTCCTCTGACAGCTCGTTCCATACACACACCACTCTCGGCATGAAAAAGTTACCCCACAGGTCCCTTTTAAATCTTTCCCCTCTCATCTTAAACCTAAGCCCTCTAGTTTTGGTCTCCCCTAGCCTGGTATAAAAACCTTAGCCATGCGCCGCCATGATTTTATAAACCTCTATAAGGTCACCCCATAGTCTCCAGGTAAAAATGCCCCAGCCTGTTTAGCCTCTCCCTATAGCTCAAACTCTCTAATCGTCGGCAAAGTCCTTATAAATCTTTTCTGAATGTTTTCAAGTTTAACGACATCCTTCATATAGCAGGGAGACCAGAATTGCACACAGTATTCCAAAAGTGACCTAACAAACATCCTGTCCAGCCACAACATGACATCCCAACTCCTGTACTCAGTGCACTGACCAATGAAGGCAAGCATGCCAAACACCACCTTTACCACCCTGATGGCCTAGGAAGCCACACAGTTCCAGGATAATTAGGGATGGGCAATAAATGCTGACCCAATAAGCAATGCCCACATCCCATCAATAAATAAAAACCTGAGGGTACTGTAACCTCAAAACCTGGTTCAGATGTAGAGCAGACCCTTCATACAGCTCCATGTATTATTTTAGTGTGGTGTCAGACTGAGTTTAGAAGTTTAAAATGTGATGGTGGAAAAGCGCAGCAGGTCAGGCAGCATCAAAGGAGAAGGAGAATCGACGTTTCGGGCATAAGCCCTTCTTCAGGAATAAGGAGGGTGTGCCAAGCAGGCTAAGATAAAAGGTAGGGAGGAGGGACTTGGGGTAGGGGCGTTGGGAATGCGATAGGTGGAAGGAGGTTAAGGTGAGGGTGATAGACCGGCGGGGGGTTGGGGCGGAGAGGTCGGGAAGAAGATTGCAGGTCAAGAAGGCGGTGCTGAGTCTGAGGGTTGGTACTGAGAAAAGGTGGGGGGAGGGGAAATGAGGAAGCTGGAGAAATCTGCATTCATCCCTTGTGGTTAGAGGGTTCCTAGGCGGAAGATGAGGCGCTCTTCCTCCAGGTGTCGTGTTGCCATGGTCTGGCGATGGAGGAGGCCAAGGACCTGCATGTCCTTGGCGGAGTGGGAGGGGGAGTTAAAGTGTTCAGCCACGGGACAGTTGGGTTGGTTGGTGCGGGTGTCCCAGAGGTGTTCTCTGAAACGTTCCGCAAGTAGGCAGTCTGTCTCCCCAATTTATAGGAGGCCACATCGGGTGCAGCGGATGCAGTAAATGATGTGTGTGGAGGTGCAGGTGAATTTCTGATGGATATTGAAGGATCCCTTGGGGCCTTGGAGGGAAGTGAGGGGGGAGGATGTGGGCGCAAGTTTTGCATTTTTTGCAGTTGCATGGGAAGGTGCCGGGAGTGGAGGTTGGGTTGGTGGGGGGTGTGGATCTGACAAGGGAGTCGCGGAGGGAGTGGTCTTTCCGGAACGCTGATAGGGGTGGGGAGGGAAATATATCCTTGGTGGTGGGGTCCGTTTGGAGGTGGCGGAAATGATGAAGGATGATCCAATGTATCTGGAGGTTGGTGGGGTGGTAGGTGAGGACTAGTGGGGTTCTGTCCTGGTGGCGATTGGAGGGGCAGGGCTCAAGGGCGGAGGAGCGGGAAGTGGAGGAGATGCGGTGGAGAGCATCGTCAACCACGTCTGAGAGGAAATTGTGGTCTTTGAAGAAGGAGGCCATCTGGGCTGTTCGGTATTGGAATTGGTTCTCCTGGGAGCAGATACAGCGGAGGCGAAGGAATTGGGAATATGGGATGGCGTTTTTACAGGGGGCACGGTGGGAAGAGGTGTAATCTAGGTAGCTGTAGGAGTCAGTCGGTTTGTAGTATACATCCGTGTTGAGTCGGTCGTCTGAGATAGAGATGGAGAGGTCTAGGAAGGGGAGGGAGGAGTCTGAGACGGCCCAGGTAAATTTGAGGTCGGGGTGGAAGGTGTTAGTAAAGTGGATGAACTGTTCAACCTCCTCGTGGGAGCACGAGGTAGCGCCGATACAGTCATCGATGTAGCGGAGGAAAAGGTGGGGGGTGGTGCCAGTGTAGCTGAGGAAGACGGACTGTTCCACATATCCAACCAAGAGGCAGGCATGGCTAGGGCCCATGTGCGTGCCCATGGCTACTCCTTTGGTTTGGAGGAAGTGGGAGGATTGGAAGGAGAAGTTGTCAAGAGTGAGGACCAGTTCAGTCAATCGAAGGAGAGTGTCAGTGGATGGGTACTGGTTGGTTCGACGGGAAAGGAAGAAGCGGAGGGCTTTGAGACCTTCGTGATGGGGGATGGAGATGTATAGGGACTGGATGTCCATGGTGAAGATAAGGCGTTGGGGCCGGGGAAGCGAAAATCATGGAGGAGGTGGAGGGCGTGGGTGGTGTCCCGAATGTAGGTGGGGAGTTCTTGGACTAAGGGGGACAGGACCGTGTCAAAGTATACAGAAGTGAGTTCGGTGGGGCAGGAGCAGGCTGAGACAATGGGTCGGCTGGGGCAGTCAGGTTTGTGGATTTTGGGCAGGAGGTAGAAACGGGCGGTGCGGGGATGTGGGACTATGAGGTTGGAGGCGGTGGATGGGAGATCCCCTGAGGTGATGAGGTTATGGATGGTCTGGGAGATGATGGTTTGGTGGTGGAAGGTGGGGTCATGGTCAAGGGGGCAGTTGGAGGAGGTGTCCGCGAGCTGGCGTTTAGCCTCAGCAATATAAAGATCGGTGTGCCAAACTACCACCGCGCCTCCCTTGTCTGCCGGTTTGATGGTGAGGTTGGGGTTGGAGCGGAGGGAGTGGAGGGCTATGCGTTCCGAGGGTGAGAGGTTGGAGTGGGTGAGAGGGGTGGAGAGGTTGAGGCGGTCAATGTCACGGCGGCAGTTGGCTATGAAGAGATCGAGTGCGGGTAAGAGGCCAGCATGGGGTGTCCAGGTGGATGGGGTGTGTTGGAGGCGGGAGAAGGGGTCGTCCTGGTTGGAAAAGTAGGTGCGGAGACGAAGGGGGTGGAAGAATTGTTCGACGTCTCGCCGCGTGTTGAATTCGTTAATCCGAGAACGTAGGGGGATGAAGGTGAGGCCTCTACTGAGTTTAGCAGTTGCCAACCACCATCATGTAAGCAATCATCTCTTTATATCAGAGTCAAAAAGTGTGGCGCTGGAAAAGCACAGCCGGTCAGGCAGCATCCGAAGAGCAGGAGAGTCAACGTTTAGAGTATAAGCTCGTCCTCACTTTCTCCTCTCTTTATATCAAGCTTTATAAGTGTGCTTGAGCATTGGACAGTCTTGGTTACAATATTAAGACATTCAAACACAAACCAAAAACACACACACAGAGCTCCAGGGTCATAAGTTCTCTTGGTAGCAGTGAGTCATTCACAGAAACAGGCAGCCTCCAACATCCTAATAGTTTTACCAGCTGCAAGCCACATTCCGGTAGCTATTGCTCTCTCACTGCGGACATAGAATACCCAAATATATTAGGACATCCTGTGCAGCAGCTTGACCTTTTCTCAAAAAGACTAAAAGCTTAACCTTTTAGAGGAAGGTCTGGATAGAGTGTCTAATTATCTTTATCTGCAGATCCAAGACAATTGTAAGAGAGTCCAAACCGTCTAAACCTGTGAACCATTCAGACTGTCTGTCACTATTACCTGGCATACATTAATTGAAAGAAAACTTCAGCAGCAAATTCATGTCACAATAAACAGACTCAAGATACAGCACACTCCTGGCAAACTATTAATTCTCAACTCCTACCAATTTCAAAAGATTTTACAACACGTTAGAAAGCCCTCTTTGGCTATTGGACCTTGCACAGCATTGTGACATTCCAGAATTACTGTGTGTGTGATTCCAATGAACTGATGCTGCGGAGCAGGAGAGATAGCAATGTACACACTTCTCTCCACAAACTCAAAGCATCCTGCAGATGCTGGAAATTGGAAATTAGAAACAAAAGATGCTGGCAACAGGTCAGGCCTGCAGGTGGACCAGGCCGTGACGTCATGGCAGCCATGGACAGAAGGGCTGAACTCCTGATCGGGTGTGAGAGTGACTGCCGGTGACATCAAGGCAGCATTTGATCAACTGAGGGATCAAAGAGCCCGAGCAAAACTGGAATCAATGGGACACAGAAAAAGCTCTCCTATTGTTGGCATTAGACCTAGTACAAAGGAGGTCAGTCACCTCCATCCCTGGACATCACTGCAGGCATTCAGGGGAGTGACCTAGGCCCAACCATCTGCTTTACTACAAAGGGTTTTGCTCATGATTGCCCAATATCCAGCACCATTAGCAACTTTTCAAATACTAAAGCTGTCCACGTCAAAACATGGACATCATTCAGGTTTGAGCTGATAAATGACAAGTAACATTCATGTCAAGCAATGAATATCTCCAACAAGAGCAAATCTAATCATCAACTCTTGATTTTCAATGGCATTACCATCACTAAATCCACCAATACCAGCATTGTACAGTATTACAAGAAACAGAACTGGAGTAGCCATATAAATGCTGTGAATACAATAGCAGGTCAGAGATTGGTAAATCTGCATTGAGTATCTCACCTCCTGACTTTTCAAAACCTGCCCACCAGCTGCAAGCTATAAGTGCAATGGAATTTCTCCACTTGTCTGGATGAACACAGCTCCAACAATATTCAAATATTTTGACAATTCCAGCACAAACCAACCTGCTTGATTGGGACCGCATTCACCACCTTCAACTTTACATCCTGCATGATCACTGTACATAATTTGCAAGATACAAGCTAATAAGTCACCATGGATTCCTTAGACACCCTCCAAACCCAAAACCTCTATCACCACGAAGGGTAAGGGCAGCAGAAATATGGGAATGTCACCACCTGCAAATTTCCCTCCAAACCACTCACCATCCCAACTTGAAACCATGTCATTATTCCTTTAGTGTTACTGGGGCAAAATCCTGGGACTCCCTCCCTATCAGCACTGTGGGTGTAGCTACACCCCATGGACTGTAGCAGTTCAAGGCAGCAACTCAGCATTACCTTCTCAAAGGCAATTTAGAATGGATAATAAATAGTGGCCCAGCCAATAACACCCACATCCCATGAATGATTAAAAGAGAATTTTCCTCATCTGATATCAGTGTCATTTCCCTGATAGCATATTCAAGGCTGAGATAATTTTTAAACAATATGGGAATCAAGGCTTATTCGTGAAAAGAGTTGAGGATTATCACAGCAGCCATGATTTTACTGAATGACTCAATGGGTTGAATGGCCTCTTCTGCTCCTGCATCTTGTCGTCTTATAGGAGTGAAAAGAACCTGACAAGTTGATTACTTTCCCATCGATTAAGCAACTCATCCTGCAAATCAGCTCAGAACTCCAGCATGCAGGCTTTAACTGGGGCTCCCGAAACCATAATCCATTCAGTATCAAATGTAGATGTGTTGGTTGCACTTTAAGAATTTGGCAATATTTGGGAATAAGAACTCATGGGGACTGTCAGGTCTTGTGGTTCGTTTGTCATGTGAACTTGTTGGAAAAATCAAACTTTTAATCAATGTATACTAGTGAACAGGCTGGATGGTTTATAGGTTCAAGTGTGGATCATCCTAAAAGGGTTCAAGTCCCAGAATTTCACTGCAACAATATAGGCTGCTGTACTATTGGAGGAGGGTCCTGATATATAAATGTAAAAGATTCCATGGCTTATTTCAAATTGCAGGCATGGTATCCTCAGTGTCCCTGCCAGTAATTTTTAGTGATGTTTGAGGGATAAAAAGACTCAGGTCACTGTAGTATTGCTGCTTGTGGGATCCTGCTTTGCACAAACTGGGTACCATATTTCCTACAATGCAAATGACAACAATTCAAACGTTTTATTGGCTGTTACGTGCAACAGGATGTCCATAAAAATGAAAGATGCTAAATAAACAAGAACATAAAGAGGAGTAGGAGGCCATTCTGCCCCTTAATCCTTCCCTGCCATAAAATCATGACCAATCTGCCCCAAAATATCTTTGCATTGTATACCACTCAGCAAGTACTGTGCAATAGCATTTGCAATTACCTCTTCATAAATGAGATCAATGCAGTTTTCAAATAAAATTGCTCTAATTTAACAGGGTGTTGTAGTACTCTTGCTATGCATCTAGTTCCTGATGCAGAATCAGCAGTGGAAACCCAGGCTTAACATATCTGGACACCAAAGGCGAATTATCAGCACTTTCAAGGCACTTTTACTTTCGGTTTTGTATTTTCAGTCAGTGATTCTTTTAACTTGAATTACTGGTGCAGCGAGGGAGGGGAGAGATCACAGGCTGGCAGCTCAGGCCCGGCTGCTGCAGTAACCCAAGCCCGAGGCTTCTGTGCTGCACATTAGGCCTTCCTTTCCTTTCCCCCTGCCCCAGACACCGGCCTCTCGCCTTCCCTTCTTCAGACCCCCTCCTGCTCCAACCGGGAACCGAATTTTTTTATTATTATTACCTGGGATTGAAGTCCTGGAAGAGCCCGCGGAGATTCATGGCTCTGTAGTGCCCAGTGAGAGCAGCCTCCAAACCCTCTCTGTCTCTCCTCTCTCCCAGGAGACGCTCATCCAGGGACCCGCCTAACTGCCAACCCCTGCAGTCAATCAACCAACCAAGCAACCTCCCAACCCTGGCCTGGCCCATCCATCAGAACCCATCAGCCAGCGTGCAAAGCAAACCTCTCCACTAAACAACAAAAATTAAACTCCAGGATTAGGTTTCCAACTCACTACACGCCATCCAGTTCATTATTCTTTACAATGATACATATCTTGTTCAAAAGCAAGGCAAGCAAATGGCTAATGATTGTTCAAACTCCAGGAGCAATGTGGCTGCTCCACTCAACAATTTTGTACAATTTCAAAAATTAGGAAACACTTTGAGCCCAAAAATATATTGATCGGTGGAGGTTTGAAATTCTCATGATCAAAATGGCCATTGATGTTCTGAACAAAGGGGTGCTGGATATGGGGCAGCACAGTGGCTAGTGTTGCTACCTCACAGCACCAGGGACCCAGGTTCAATCCCACCCTTGAGTGACTTATGTGTGCGGTTTATGCATTCTTCCCAAGTCTGTGTGGATTTCCTCCTGCAGTCCAAGGATGTGTAGACTGGGTGGATTAGCCATGGGAAATGTAGGGAGTGGGTGGGATGCTCTTTGGAGGTTCAGTATAAATTTGATGAGCCAGATGGCCTGCTTCCATACTGTAGGGAATCTAAGACTGGAAACATTAACTCTGCTTTTTCTCCACTGATGTTGTCAGACCTGCTGAGTTTCTCCAAGAATTTCTGTTTTAGTTCAAATTTCCAGCATCGGTAGTTCATTGTTTATTTATTATATTGTTAAAGTGTTGGTGGCACAGTGGTTAGCACTGTTGCCCCAGAGACTCAGGTTCAATTCCCGCCTCAGGCAACTGACTGTGTGGAGTTTGCACATTCTCCCTGTGTCTGCGTGAGTTTCCTCCCACAGTCCAAAAATGTGCAGGTTAGGTGAATTGGGCATGCTAAATTGCCTGTAGCGTTGGGTGAAATGTAAGGGAATGGGTCTGGGTTGGTTGCGCTTCGGCAGGTCGGTGTGGACATGTTGGGATGAAGGGCCTGTTTCCACACTGTAAGTAATCTAAAGTTATGATTGTTCAATTTTAGTACTGATATTGATAGATTTGTGCTAACCAAAGGTATTAAGAAAACACGACAAACGTTTGCAGATTTGTCATGATTTGTCATGATCTCACCAAACTGGGTGAATGGGCCCTTTGACTCAGGCTTAATTGCTAAGCCTTGGCTCGAAGGTCCTGGTGTAAGTCTCACATCATGACATGATGGTCCACAGTGTATCATAACACACCTTAATTGGTTGATTAAAACTTGAATTGGGTGTGAACAGGTTTGAGAGGCTGAATGGCTTACTCCTATTTGTGTATGATGTTTTCAATATCGGAAAATATCGTTAGGTGTTACACAGAAAGTTTGGTTTTAACAAAGGTCCAAAACGTGAAATGGCAGAGCTGTTTATGAGGGGTGTTTCAGGGAACGATTGAAAGTACCTGGTCAGTGCTGGGAAGGAGAGGATGGATATATAAATGTAGTGGATATTTTTGTGGCCAGCTATAAAATTCCATTGTTAGCTGGAAATTTGTCACTTTTTCCCCAATTACACATTGTATATCTGCCAAATGATCTGGAAGTTTTATCATGAATCTCTGGCATAGCATGCTGGAAGTCAAGCTTATCTATTCCCAGAGTCATCATAAAAGTCAAAGCTTTTGAAAGGAATATGTAAAATCTCCAAATTACCTGATTTTCAGACCCAGTTTAATGAAAAATATGGACCAGTTTTATGTACTTAACAAGAAATCACTAATTATTACCATAAGACTATAAGACATAGAAGCAGAAATTAGGTCATTAAGTCCATTGAGTCTGCTCTTCTAGTCATGGCTGATAAATTTCTCAAGATTAGAGTGGTGCTGGAAATGCATAGCAGGTCAAGCAGCATCCGAGGAGCAGGAAAATCGATGTTTTGGGCAAGATGAAGGGCCCCTGCCCAAAACGCTGATTTTCTTGCTCCTCAGATGCTGCTTGACCTGCTGTGCTTTTCCAGCACCACTCTAATCTTGACTCTAATCTCCAGCATCTGCAGTCCTCATACTGATAAATTTCTCAACCCCATTCTCCCCCTTTCTTACAGGTCATTGGATGCTAGCTAAAGCTAAACAATTAAACTAAATTATGAAAACTCTACACATCAAAACTCTAAACTCCTTATGAATACTCCCTTACACACAGAGAAATATAAACCGGAAAGAAAAAATACACAGGCAGAGAGAAAACAGTTCTGTAATTTTTGTTCCCAAGATCTATTGGGTTGGTTCTTGTTGATCCGAAGGTTTCTCATCAATCTTCCTTTTTCCAAACATTTCCATCGGTTTGCAAGAGGCAGAGGGTAGTTGTTTCATTTATAAAAAGGTCACTGACTTATCCAAGTTCACAACTTGCTGCATCTGCTGAAGAAAAGATAAGCTTGTTTTCTTCGGGTTTCAAGTGGATTACTGCCGAGAACTGAGAGAGGGAGATTTTTGGCTACTGCAAACGTGTTTGCTTCTTTATCGGTCTGAACTAGGTATTTTCCATCTTTTTCAAAGTCCAGGCTGCCCAGCTCCCTCTTAAACAATCACCTTGTTATTGGCAGGCAGAGGACCTTCGTCATTGACAATTCACAAACCAATCAGCTCCAGAACCTCTAGAGTCCAGTTCATCTACACATTGTTGGAACCAACAGCTACACAAAAAGGGTTCACAGGAGGTATCAACTTTCTTATATTTGAAACCTATCGCAACCTTGTAAACCCCTGGTTTAAGACAGTTCTTTATAATTTCCAGTTTTTTTAGTTTTAAATGCACAAATGGTTAGCACCGCTGCCTCACAGCGCCAGGGACCCGGGTTCAATTTCAGCCTCGGCTGACTGTGTGGAATTTGCACATTCTCCCCTTGTCTCTGTGCGTTTCCTCCGGATGTTCTGGTTTCCTCCCACAGTCCAAAGATGTGCAGATTAGGTGGATTGGCCATTCTAAATTGCTCATAGTATCCAGGGATGTGTAAGCTAAGTGGATTAGCCATGGGAAATGGAGGGTTAAGGATAGGGTAGAGAGGGGTGAATCTGGATGGGATGCTCTTCAGAGAGGCGGTGTGGACTCGTTGGGCTAAATGGTCTGTTTCCACAATGTTGTGATTCAATGAAAAATAAAAGGACAGGTCTTTATGGTCTGTAGTCACCTTCTATTTGCTGGCCAATTCAAATCCCTTCATGCCCACCCTCCTCCAAATCTGTGACTTCTTGTAGGGGAGTTATTCCTGGTGTCCTGGTTAATATTTCAATCAACACCACAAAACATAGGCTATCTGGTCATTCATATTTGTGGAAGTTTGCTACGGCAAATTTGCTGCTGTATTTCCTACATACAAACAGTGACTCTGCTTCAAAAAACACTTCTTCAGTTGGAAAGCCCCTTGCGGTAACCAGTGCTTGTGGAAGGAGCTATATAAATATAAGTATTTCTTTGTTTTTCTTTAAAACCTATATATTTTGATCACATGTCCTAATCATCTCTTTATGTGGCTTACTGCCAAATCTTGTTTGAAAACAAAAATAGAAATTGCTGGAAAAGCTCAGCAGGTCTAGCAGCATCTGTGGTGAGAAATCAGAGTTAACATTTCAGGTTGACTGACCCTTCTTCACCCCAAACGCAAGTTGTTGTCAACAATATCAATTCTACTTATCATTGACGGTCGTGCCTTCAAACATGTAAGTCCCAAATTTTGGTATTCCTTCCAAATCTTTTTCCATTGCTTTACCACCCTCTGCATTTAAATAACCTTCCTTAAAAGCCCAACTTTTTAATCAAGCTTCTACTGAAATCAATGCCTGACTCATTTATTAATACTTTCAGTTCAGAGTGAGAAAGTGAGTTCAAGACTCAGTCAAGAGATTTAAGTGCATAATCTAAACTGACACTCCAGTGCACACTAAAGGAGTGCTACACTCAGTATGGATTCTCATCATGATTTCACAGCAATATTCAAAAGGAAAGCAAAGGATCAATCTCAGCAGTCCTGAACAAAATCTAAACCTCAACCAACATGATTGAAAGAGAATATCTGGTCAATATCATGTTATTGTGTTGTAGCTTGCTGTGAACAATTGCTGCTGCACTTCCTATAACAGTGACTGCACCTGAAAAAAAATGCACTTTATTGGCTGTAAAGATATTCGGGCATTCTAAAATTGTGAAATGTGGTACATCAACCCAAGCTTACAGTTGCCAACAAATATGGAGGCTTTATGTTGTGCAGAGTATAGACTATTTCCTAAATGTGGGAAGGTTTCAGAAATCCAAAGCACAAAGGGACTTCGGACTCCAAGTTCAAGATTCTCTTAGGGTAAAAGCAAATTACTGCGGATGCTGGAATCTGAAACCAAAAAAGAAAATGCTGGAAAATCTCAGCAGGTGCTGCCAGACCTGCTGAGATTTTCCAGCATTTTCTCTTTTGGATTCTCTTAGGGTAGTTTCTGTTGGCAGTTATGAAATCAAATTCAATGTTATTCATTTCAAGGGAGCTAGAATACAAGAACTGGGACATACTGCTGAGGCTGTATAAGGTTCTGGTTAGACCACATTTGGAATATTGTGAGCAGTTTTAGGCCCCGTACCTAAGGAAGAATGTGCCAGTGTAAGAAGGATTCCAATGCAGGTTTACAAGAATGATCCCAGAAATGAAAGCTTGTCACATAAGCAGGTGAGGCTCTGGGTCTATACTCAATAGAGTGCAGAAGGATGAGGAGGGATCTGATTTAAAATTACAGAATAAAGAAAGGCCTGGATAGGGTGGGACATGGAGAAACTAGGACCCAAGGGCACAGCCTCAGAGTGGAGGGACCACCCTTTAGACCCGAGATGAAGAGGAATTTCTTCAGCCAGAGAGTGGTGAATCTGGAAATCATTGCCTCAGAAGGCTGTGGAGGCCAAGTCATTGAGTGCCTTGAAGACAGAGATTGATAGGTTCTTGATTAGTAAGGGGATCAAGGGTTACAGGGAGAAGGCAGGAGAATGGGATTGAGAAACAGATCAGCAGAGTCAATAAGCTGAATGATCTAATTCTGCTCCTATATTTTACAGGAGAAAGCGAGGACTGCAGATGCTGGAGATCAGAGTTGAGAGTGTGGGGCAGGAAAAACACAGCAGGTCAGGCAGCATCTGAGGAGCAGGAGAATCGACATTTCAGGCATAAGCCTTTCACCAGGAATGAGGCTTGTGGGCTGAGGGGGCTGAGAGATAAATGGGACAGGGGTGGGGTTGGGGGGGAAGGTAACTGAGAATTCGATAGGTGAATGAAAGTGGGGGAGAAGGTGATAGGTCAGAGAGGAAGGTGAGCAGATAGATGGGAAAGACGATGGATAGGTCAAGAGGGTGGTGCAGAGGAGGCTTGGGACTGAGATAATGTGGGGGGGAGCAGAAATGAGGAAACTGCTGAAATCCACATTTATCCCGTGTGGTTGCAGGATCCCAAAGCAGAAGCTGAGATTTTCTTCCTCCAGGCGTCAGATGGTAAGGGTTTGGTGATGCTTCTGCCATTGCTAATAAATGTTTGTTTCAGTGTGTGTGCTGGGGAATAGCCTGGAGTACTGTGTACAGTTTTGGTCTCTTTACTTGAGAGTGAATATACTGGCACTGGAGGGGGTGCAGAGGAGTTTTATTCCAGAGTTGAGAGGCTTGGCTTATGAGGAGGGATTGAGTAGATTGGGACTATATTCATTGGGATTTATTATAATGCAGGGGATCTTATGGAAATATATGAAACTAAGAAAGGAATAAGTAAGATATAAGCAGGGAGGTTGTTTCCACAGGTGGGTGAAACTAGAAGCAGGGAGCATAGCCTCAAATTAAGGGGAAGCAGGTTTAGGACTGAGTTGAGGAGGAACTTCTTCATCCAAAGGTTTGTGAATCTGGGGCATTCCCTGCCCAGTGAAGCGGTTGAGGCTACTTCATTGTAAGTTTTTAAGGCAAAGATAGATAAATTTTTGAGCAGTATAGGAATTAAGGGTGATGGTGAACGGGTGGGTAAGTGGATCTGAGCCCACAAAAAGATCAGGCATGATCTTTATTAGCAATAGACAACATGGTTTTGTGTGAGGGAGGTCATGCCTCACCATCTTGATCAGGTTTTTTGAGGAGGTGACAAAGATGATTGATGAGGGAAAAGTAGTTGATGTTGTCTATGTGGATTTCATAAAGCCTTTGACAAGGTCCCTCATGGCAGAATGGTACAAAAAGCAAAGTCACATGGTATCATGGTGAGCTGGCAAGATGGATACAGAACTGGCTTAGTAATAGAAGACAGAGGGTAGAGGTGGAAATGTGCTTTTCGAAATGGAGGGTTGTGACTAGTTGTGTTCCACAGGGGTCAGTGTTGGGACGTCTACTGTTCGTGGTCTACATAAGTGACTTGGAGGAAAATGTGGCTGGTCTAATTAGTAAGTTTGCAGATGATACAAAGATTTGTGGAGTTGTGGATAGTGAGCAGAATTGTCAGAGGATACAGCACGATATAGATCAGTTGGAGGCATGGGAAAAAAAATGGCAGATGGAGTTTAAATCTGGACAAATGTGAGGTGATGCATTTTGGAAGGTCAAATACAGGTGGAAATTATACAGTGAATAGCAGAACCCTTAGCAGTATTGATATGCAGAGGGATTTGAGTGTGCAGGTCCACAGATTGCTGAAGGTGGCAGCACGGGAAGATAAGATAGTAAAAAAGGCCTATGGCATGCTTGCCTTCATTGAAAGGGACAAGGAGTATAAGAAGAGACAAGTTATGCTACAGCTTTATACAACTTTAGGTATGCCACACTTGGAATATTGTGTACAGTTATGATCACAACACTACCAGAAGGATATGGATACTTTGGAGAGGGTACAGAAAAAGTTTACCAGGATGTCGTGTGGTATGGGGGATTTTAGCTATGAAGAAAGGTTGGATAGACTGGGTTTGTTTTCACTGGAATGTAAGAGGTTGAGGTGCGACCTGATAGAAGTTTAAAAGATTGTGAATGGAATCGATTGAGTTGAAAATCTGAGGCTTTTTCCCAGGATGGAGGAATCAATTACTAGAGGCACAGGTATAAGGTGCAGGAGAGGTGGGGGGGGGGGGCGGTAATGGAGTTTAAAAGAAATGTGTGAGGCCCGCTTTTCACACAACAGGTGGTGAGTGCCTGCAACAAACTGCCAGAGGAGGTGGTGGAAGCAGACACAATAGCTGCATTCAAGAAGTACCTGGACGAATACATGAATAGGAAGGGAACAGAATCCTGTAAGTGAAGACACTTTTAGTCTGCAAGGGCAACATGTATAGGTGCAGGCTTGGAGGGCCAAAGGGCCTGTTCCTGTGCTGTATTGTTCTTTGCACCTTATTGAATGATGGAGCAGGCTCGGGCCTGATGGCCTACTCCTGTTCCTATTTCTTAGATTCTTACGTAGAGCACAGAGTCTTGCGTCACAGATCTGCTCAAGACAAACTTCAACAAAAACCACTGCCATCTCTCTGCAGACCTTCTTTGCAAAGGCACATTCCAGCAGGAAATGTGTGACAGTCTCTTCACCCCTGCAATGGCTTCGAGTGCAGCGTGCAATGGCAGAGATAGTCCAGAGGTACAGGAAGGATCTCACAAGTAGTCATCACCAACCAAGCTGCATTATGATGCTTGCTGCAAAGTTCTGTCAAATAGGCATTCTGCCAAACGACTTCTCATTTATACAGAGCTCAGATGGTACCCGAGTACCATTTTAAACATCACAGACAGGATTTCAACGGGTTTAACTGTCCTGTCAGTGACAGAGTGACTGAGAAACTGTCTCAATTCCAGCCAGTGGACCTGTTCAGTGCTTTGAGGGGCATCAGTGGCTTGGGATGAGATTTGACACCAACAATCTTCCCCCACAGCCAGGGAGAAATCCTGGCTATACAAATTGAGAGCCAATCTAATCAGTCGGCAGCTCGCCAGTGCCAAAGGTATATCAGGACAGTTAGCAACTTCTGGAGTCACAGTGAAGACGAGGCAGGAGCCAGCTGGCAGGAATGTTTGGGTGGCTCTCAGCAGGGCCTGGTGGAGGGAACGGGTGGGTGAGGGGCTGGAATGCACAGGCCATGTGCAGGGGCCATCAGACGGAGGGGCCTCCAGTTCTAAACAGCCAACAAAGGATGCAACCCTTTGAGGCCCCAGCTGCCAGGCTTCCCAGCCATTTCTGATGCCATTAACTGCCTCCCTAATTTTTCAGTTTGAATATAGGTGGGTGGGAAGCCATTAAATTGCAGCAAGGTAAGGAGAGATAAGTAGACAGCAGGAATGGCACCACAAAATATTGCATCTTCAACCTTATCTGCAAACCTGCATGCCCAGCAGACCATAAAATTCTGCCCCTCATCGCAAGAACTTACCTGTTCATCCTAAAAGGTGAGATGACCACGTCTTCGGTACTAGTTTGTGTATGCACCTCCTTGCCTGGTATTTTATCTGTTATCTGATCCTAAAAAACTTCCATTACACAGACTGACAAATGCCGATATAGAGGAGAATGAATAGGATGCAAAGACGGAAGACCAGGCGGGTTCATTATCATCACTATGGATATATGATCAAAATGTACAGAACTGATAATACTTTAAGGAATTTTATTATATCTGTGCAAGTAATTGAGTTGTTTATAATCATATCTCATACTTGACAATCACTCGTCAATGAGTATAATTGTCCATCTAGAAAATTCTGTGTCACTGGTCTCATGCATTCTCTGGGTTTTTGTATATCTAATGAGCATGATCCTAAAGCCACATCTCTGACCACATATTGGTAGATGTTTCCAGAAAGTGAAAGTGGCCCTTGGCCCAAGATTTTGGTATTAGCACAGATGTCCCAGTTGTCGAAGATTCTTGTCCTTAGGTGTCTGAAGGCAGCGCTTGCAGATTGGATGTGATGTTGGATTTCTGCATACTTCACTGCTCACCCTTTGCAAACTGCTCTGTACACATCGTCAAATACTCATTCCTATGAAAGTTAATGTTTTCACTGAACATGGGCAGGAAAGAGTCCTGTCCCCTTTTCAACAGGAGTTCTCTGCCAGCAAAAAGGCAGTGTTCCCCAGTGAAAACAAAACATGCTGGAGACTACCACAGGTCAGGCAGCATCCATGGAGAGAGAGAGAGCAATAAATTGCATAAAACTGTCACCTTCACACCTCACATCAGCTCTGTTGAAGAGTCATCTAAACTCGAAACCTTAGCTTACTTTTCCTCCATGGATGCTGCCTGACCCGCTGTGATTAGATTAGATTAGATTAGATTCCCTACAGTGTGGAAACAGGCCTTTCGGTCCAACAAGTCCACACCGAAGAGTAACCCATCCAGACCCATTTCCCTCTGACTAATGCACCTAACACTATGGGCAATTTAGCATGGCCAATTCACCTGAACTGCACATCTTTGGATTGTGGGAGGAAATTCCAGAACTTTTTGCTTTCAGTACAGATTCCAGCATCTGCAGTAACTTGCTCCTACATAGTGTTTACCAATGCACTTCTAAAAACTCCAAATTTGCCACAGATTCACCCATCTACTTCAGTTTCTATTTTCGCTCCCAAATGTGTTTGCCTTCTACTCCCTGTCATCCCTTCAATGTTTATGGTCCCTTCTTC
Source organism: Chiloscyllium plagiosum (assembly GCF_037043375.1). NCBI lineage: Eukaryota > Metazoa > Chordata > Chondrichthyes > Orectolobiformes > Hemiscylliidae > Chiloscyllium > Chiloscyllium plagiosum. The sequence goes on from NW_028270149.1 coordinate 18,373,678, forward strand.
AGTCAATCCATGGATATTTTGAAACATGTTACATTTTTCCTTCAGAGTTAGGAGGCACCACTAACAAGCAGAGCCATGCCAGAACCACAAATTAAATCCAAAAATGACCGTTACTGATATTCGTGAAGGAAAGTGTGAAAAAAGATGCCAAGAGAGAATCAAGATCAAATGAAAGAAAAAGTGAAGTCTAAGAATGACAGAAAGGCAAAAGGAGGAAGAGGTAAGAGGGAAGTTATCAGCTGGGAATGAAAAACATAGAATAAATGAGAAACTGAAAATGCAAATACAAGAGAGAATAAAATTGGTTGACACCGATTGAGTATGTGATTAGGAAATTAAAGGCATCGAATAAATATAGGGAAGATAATCCAAGACAAGTATGAATGATAAGGAGTCAGCAATAGGAAGAGGAGAAGTCAGTGAGGTGGAGTACTTAAAAAAAATCACCTTCTTAAATGAACAAAATGTTACTCATTGCAATGTCCTTTCCCCACAAAATGCTGAACCGATTCTCAAATTCTGCTGTAGGAATTACTTTGGGCAGAAGCCAAGACTCTGAAGCTACTGTTGAAACATGTAACAGTGAAGTGAGTGCATTATTGCGGTTACTTATGGTGAGACACTGCACTTTGTCATCCAGCCTTTCCCTGCAGAATTCCTGGTTATTCAAAAGAGTAAGGGTTAATGCCACAGAGAATCAAATCTCTTATGCAAACATCCATTCTTCATCTGGCTTGAATAGATGTTAAGGAGTGAATCCAAACAAATTGAATCACAGAGTTAGCTCTCTTTTTTTTCCTATTGATAATTCTGCAGAAACAACATGTAGAGCCACTGAACAATTCCAAGGCATGCCTTTCAACAATTGCAAGCTTCACGTTCATTTTCTTTTCAAAACTGCATTTGAAAGTTAGAACTCCCAAACAGTGAATTGGTTAAAGTCATTCGTGGACAACCAAGTGTCAGCGCATTCACACAATTCACAGATATTATCACCTTCAAAATCACAACAAGGCTTAAGGAAAAGAAAATTGTACGCAGTCATCAGTCGAGAGGGAATGTGCACTTCTCAAGGTTGACCTAGATTAGATTCCCTACAGTGTGAAAACAGGCCCTTCGGCCCAACAAGTCCACACCAACCCTCCGAAGAGCAACCCACCCAGACCCATTTCCCTCTGGCTAATGCTGCTAACACTGTGGGCAATTTAGCATGGCCAATCCACCTGACCTGCACATCTTTGGACTGTGGGAGAAAACCAGGGCACTCGGAGGAAACCCACATAGACATGGGGAGAATGTGCAAACTCCACATAGACAGTCGCTCAAGGCTGGAATTGAACCTGGGACCCTGGTGCTAACCATTGAGCCACAGTGAAACCCCGCCACCCCATGTTTTGCCTTTTGTGGCATTGCATTCTCCAATTAAAATTTTGGTTTCAAACTGAATTCCATGGCTATTGGTTATCCACGAAGTTGTATGATGCTGGCCACTCTCCTTGCACAAGCATAGCATTAAGAATTCCAAATTCTGTATTTTTCTGGTGTCTATTGACGTATTTGTGTTTCTCCACACAATTATATTCGGCGATGTTTTCCTTTGGGTGGTCAACAGTGACATTTAGAAACTCAGATTAGAGTGTATTAATGTTTGCGGCTGGTTTCTAGAAAGAAGCCAATTGAAATTCAAATCAACTACAGAAGCCTAACAGCAAACCTATATTGTTCTTGTGATGTAGGGCACACTGCTAGCACTACAAAACACTACAAAGAACATAAGTCTTACTCATCCTTCGATTGAAATCACCCACTATACAACACTGCAAGTCAGCTGAGTTTTCAAATTGAGTTTGGATTCACTTTCTGAGGAATCTACAAATGGTAAAGACTGAGATTTCTGTCGGTATTAGCTTCAGTAAATATAGTTATCCCAGTGATGTCCTGGTGCCAATTCTATGAAAACTCAGCCCATCAATGAAAAGCATCTCATTTATGTCTGTCTATACCTTAGGTAAGCTATTAAGAGAATTTGTGAAGATAAATACATTAATATACAAACATGTGTATCCATTAAATATCCAAGAACTGTAAAATAGGTGAAGCAATGGGGATTAGAGAAGGTGATGGCATTGTTTACTAGTTAATCCAAAGACCCGAGAAATGTCCTGAGGACTCAGTTTCAAATCACACCATCACAGATGGTGAAATTAAAATTTAATAAAATTTGGAATTAAATGTTTATTGGTAATATTGAAACTATTGCCAATTGTCATAAAACTCCATCTGGTTCCATAATCTCCTTTCACTCAGGAAATCTGATGTCCTATCATGTCTGGTCTGGCTGCGACTCCACACCCACAGCAATGTGGTTTAATCTTAACTGCCCTCTGAAATGGTCGAGAAAGCCATTCAGTTGCATCGAACCATAAAATATCTGAAAAAAGGTATGAAACTAAACAGACTGGCACCAAAAATGACAATGACAAGGGAATCAACCCTGGGTCAACAAAGAGTGAAGGAAGGAACGCTAGGAGGCATGCCTAAAATTACGTGTCAATTTATTGAAGCTACAGTACAGAATTACATGTGTACCGTACAGTAACAACCAATGGATCAGATCTAAGCTCTGAAGTCCTGCCACATCCAGTCATGAACAATGGTGGACAATTAAACAACGTATTTCATTCAAAAATCAACATACTCTTTCAATGCCCTCAATTACAAAAGCCAATGAATTGCAGCATGCAACAATGTTTACTGCAAATCTGAGCATTGGATACTGATGCATTGGCGGCTTTAGGGGACAGGTGGGAGTTAGTTCCACTCAGGGTAGGTTTGTCAGATTTGGTGCTGTCAGGGACAGATGCATGTGGCTCCAACAGTTATGGATAACTAGAAAGTATCAGCAGGACCAAACTGACCAAGGCACCCTTTTGCAGGGAGCAATTCCAGTGGGGTTTGTAAAAAGTGTGTGGTTGTATTAAAGGACAGTATAATTAGGGACTGTTCTCCACAACTGAGGGGGTGAGTCCCAAAGGCTGTTACCTATCTGGTACCAGTGTTAAAGATATTTCTATGCTGAGGAAGAACCTGCAGTGAGGGTGACGATCCAGCCATTGTGGTCCACACAGGTGGCAACAATGTAGTTAGAGTTAGGAAAGTGATTCTGCTGCAAGTGTGTGCAGCTAATGAGCCACAAGCAACCTGGCAAAAATTAACAATGCTTGGCTCAAAGATTGGTATGGCAGAACTGGGTTTTGAGTATGTGACAATGGTACCATAATTGGGCACAAAGGGAGTTGCAATTGTGGCAATTTATTCATTGAAATTCAGAAACATTAGAGATAATTTAACTGAAAAGTACAAGCTTCTACATGGGCTTTATAGGATAAATATTGAGATGATGTGACCTCTCATGGGGGAATCCAGAAGTAGGAAGGCAAATTTTTTTTAAAATCTCACATTTAAGATAGAGATGAGCAGGCTCAAAAGTTGTTTGGAATTCTCTACCACGGAGAGCCAACAGAGGTTGGTATATTGAATACATTCAAGACTGTTAGTCAATTTTTTGTCCAAAAATCAATCCCAGGGTCATGGGGGACAGATAGAAAAATGGAGTTAAGACCACAGTGAGATCAGCCACAATTTTATTACAAGGAAAATCAGGCTTGGAGGAATATCTGGTCTACTCCTCCTACTTCTTATGATCTTACAAAATGTACAAATCCATTAAGGTGAAGTTGTGTTTCCTTTAGGACTACAAAATATGTAATTTAGTAAACCTGACTTCAGATCATTGTTTAATTGCTGTTATGTAAGTAACATTGAAGACTGAAGTATTCATTGTTCGTTTTTAGAATGCAAGTTTGAACGCCCAGCACATTATTACTGCTTTCCACCTGTAACAAAATGCAGCATTTGGAAATGCAGTTTTCTTATGAAATAAATATTTGAATAGATGCCCAGTTGAATTGTTAACTCATACAAGTTCTGAAGACATTAAACCACAAATGCTTGTTGTTTTTCTTTCAGGAAATAGAGGTGACATATGCTGCTTTAAGATGGGCATATCTAATATGCTCCATTCTTAAACATACATGGGCTTGAAATCAGCATTATTACAAAATATTGCATACCATCAAGTCTCAGATTAATATAATCAGAAATTGGGGAGGTAGTGATCTAGTGATAATGTCACTAGGACTCTGGATTACTAGTCTCGAAAAATATTCTGGGGACATGAGTTCAAATCCCACTGTGGCAAATGGTGAAATTTGAATTCAATTTTTAAAAAAATCAGGAATTAAAAGCAAGTCTAATGGTACCCATGAAACATTGTAAATACCCATCTTGTTCACAAATGTCCTTTATGGAAGGAAATCTGTCATCCTTAACCAGTCTGGCCTACATGTGACACCAGACCTACAGCAATGTGGTTGACTCTTAACTGCACTTTGAAGGGCCTAAACCTCAAGGGAAGGGCAGTAAGTGATGGACAACAAATGAAAGCTGAGTCAACAATGCCCACATCTCATGGACAAATTCTTTAAAAAATGTCTTTCACAATGACTAACTTTGGCCAGCCTGCAAAGGCTCCATATATTTTCCTCATTAAGAAAATGTTGTAACGTAGTTATTGCTTTTGGAAATTTTAAACTAAAAAGCTATTTCTTAACTTGAAACTGGATCATTAGAAAATACAGGTGTCCCCTGCTATCCAAAAATAGAACATTTCCAGGAAACCTGTCATAAGCCAAAAATGGCGTAAAGTGAAGATGCATGATTTATATGGAAAAAAATTTGTCGTTTTTCATAAAAGCGGAAATCCTGTTCGGTACCAATGTAAAAGCAAAGCGGGGTAAAGTGAACGTTCAAAAAGCAGGGGATACCTGTATAGACCATTAAGAGTCCACCAACCTACATGCAAGTTCAACATTCTTCATAAAATCATGGAATGTCTAGTGCACATGAGGGTGACGTTTGGCCAGACATGGCTTGCTGCAAAATCAACTCACCCAGCTCCATTCCCTCGCTGATCCTTCATACCCCTGTAAATGTTACTCTCTTCCCAGTGGAGTAATTATTTCAGTTCAGGATGCCAAATATTTTTTACCTCATTTTATTGGATAGTCAATATGGAATATAATACTTGAATAAATAAGTGGTAAATAGCACAGAAAAATAGAATTGCAGTATTTCACTGCAAATGACCTTTAAATGAATGCGTTCTTTAAATTTTTCATCAATTAGTGGATATAATTGACAACTCATTGTAATACATATAGAATTATATCTACACTTGAATGTCCAACTGTCAAGGATTAACATTCTAACTGAAATAAATAATAATTTCTGGAATAATGTCAGATTAAATTGAGGGAGAAAACATTAAATAATATGACTGTTAAATCCCTACTTGAAAGCATACAATTCCGAAATTCTAGCTTGTTGCATGCCCTGACTCTAAACTGTTAATCTTGTATTACACAAATATTTTTTCATGGAACATATGGTATGGCTGTCCAGTTTCTATGGTCATCAACCGTGCACCTTCCATCCTGACAATTTCTTCACAGCCAATACGTTCGAACCGATGTATCATCAAATGCAATGAGGGTAGCAAGGAACGGAACAAACTCAAAAATGATAATTAGAGTCATAGAGTCAAAGAGATGTACAGCATGGAAACAGACCCTTCGGTCCAAACCGACCAGATATCCCAACCCAATCTAGTCCTACCTGCCAGCACCCGGCCCATACCCCTCCAAACCCTTCCTATTCATATACCCATCCAGATGCTTTTCCATGCCCCTCATAATATTGTAAACCTCTATAAGATCACCCCTCAGCCTCCAACACTCCAGGGAAAATAGCCCCACCCCGTTCAGCCTCTCCGTATAGCTCAAATCCTCCAACCCTGACAACATGCTTGTAAATCAATTTGTTGGACTTAATGTCACATCAAGCCTGAAAAAGCCTACAGTGGCTGTAATCAGCCTCCCAGTTAGACACTGCTGCTGTAAACTATGAGAAAGTTCAGTGGGTTACAAAAGCAAGTTCATCTTTCTCTCGGCTGCTCATCAATATAGTTACTTCCAGTTTTAACTGCAAATTATTGCACCAGATTCTGTTTTGCTGTAAATCTACAACAGTGAGTGGAGTGGGTTCTTTCTTGATTATATGTTTTATTGAGATATGTTTTTTAAATCATTAGTATTAAGTTAGCCTGGAGCAGTGTTTTGTAGAGGAATGAGACGGTGCTATTTTCTGAGTCTGTAGATTGGAAGAAGCAAAACTGACCTTTAGAAGAGTGTGATATGCTTTTCTCGTCGGATGTGGGAGTTTAGGGAGAGTTTACTTGTTACTGAGGATTATATCTGCAATAAATGCCATCCTTTAAGATCAAATGGATCGGTTGGAGCCACTGTTAGAGGCAGTGAGGAATTTACAAGAGCAAGGCAGTGTGATGGATGGCAGTTATAGGGAAAAGCTGCAGGTACAGTCACATAGATGGTTTAACTCCAGGAAAGGTAAGAGAGGGAGGCAGGTAGTGCAGGAGTCTTCTGCGGCTATCCCCATTTCAAACAATTATGCTGTTTTGGAAACTATAGGGATGATGGATTCGCAGGGGAATGTAGCATGAACAGCCAAGTTTCTGGTATTGAGACTGGCTTTAATGTAATGAGGAGTACGTCGGGTTCCAAGTGATCAATTGTGTTAGAGAACTCTCTAGTCAGAGGCACAGACAGACGTTTCTGTGGCCAGCAGCGAAAAATCAGAATGGTGTGTGGCCTCCCTGGTGCCAGGATCAAGGATGGCTCAGAGAAGGTGCAGAATGTTCTCAAAGGGGAAACCGACCAGCAGGAGGTTATTGTACACATTGGAACCAACGACAAAGCAAGGGAAAAGGATGAGGTTCTGAAGGGAGAATTTAGAAAATTAGGCAGGAATTTAAAAAGGTCCTCTAGGGTAGTAATATCTGGATTACTCCTGGTGCTACCAGCTAGTGAGGGTAGGAAAAGGAGGATAGGGCAGAGAAATGCGTGGTTGAAGAACTGGTGTATGGGAGAAGGATTCACATTTTTGGATCATTGGAATCTCTTCTGGGGTCGAAGTGACATGTACAAGAAGGATGGATTGCAACTGAATTGGAAGGGGACTAACATACTGGCAGGGAGATTTGCTAGAGCTGCTCGGAAGGATTTAAACTAGTGAGGTGGGGGGGAGGAACCAGGGTGATAGTGAGGAAAGAATTCAATCTAAGACTAGTACAGTTGAGAAAAGGAGTGAGTCAAACAGTCAGGGCAGGCAGGGACAAGGTAGGACTAATAAATAAAACTGCATTTTAAACATGCAAGAGGCCTAACAGAGAAGGCAGATAAACTCAGGGCATGGTTAGGAACATGGGACTGGGATATCATAGCAATTACAGAAACATGGCTCAGGGACGGGCAGAATTGGCAGCTTAATGTTCCAGGATACAAATGCTACAGGAAGGATAGAAAGGGAGGCGAGAGAGAAGGGGGAATGGCATTTTTGATAAGGGGTAGCATTACAACTGTACTGACGGAGGATATTCCTAGAAATACATCCAGTGAAGTTATTTGGGTGGAACTGAGAAATAAGAAAGGGATGATCATCTTATTGGGATTGTATTATAGACCCCCTAACAGTCAGCAGGAAATTAAGAAACAAATTTGTAAGGAGATTTCAGTTATCTATTAAGAATAATAGGGTGGTCATGGTAGGGGATTTTAACTCCAAACATGGACTGCGATTGCCAAAGTGTTAAGAATTTAGAACAAAGAAAGAACAAAGAAAATTTACAGCCCAGGAACAAGCCCTTTGGCCCTACAAGCCTGAGCCAATACAAATGTACTGTCTAAATCTGTCACCCAATTCCTAAGCATCTGTATCTCTCTACTCCCCACCTACTCATGCATTTATCCAGACGCATTTTAAATGTATCTACCATGCCTGCCTCTACCATCTCTGCTAGCAATGTGTTCCAAACGCCCAGCACCCTCTGTGTGAAGTACTTACTGCGTGTATCCCCCTTAAACTTTCCACCTCTCATCTTGAAAGCATGACCTCTCGTTATTGAATCCTACACCCTGGAAAAAGCTCGTCTCTATCCACCCTGTCTATACCCTTCATGATTTTATAAACTTCAATCAGGTCCCCCCTCAATCTCCTTTTTTCTAATGAAAATAAACCTAACCTACTCAACCTTTCTTCATAGCTAGCACCTTCCATACCAGGCAACATCCTTGTAAACCTTCTCTGCACCCTCTCCAAAGCATCCACATCCTTTTGGTCATGTGGCATCGGTGGTGGGAAAGTTGCTGGAGAAGGTACTGAGGGATAGGATCTATTTATATCCTGACGTCAGTGGTGGGAAATTTGCTGGAGAAGGTACTGAGGGATAGGATCTATTTACATTTAGAAAAGAATGGGTTTATCAGTGATAGGCAACATAGTTTTGTGTGGGGGAGATCGTGCCTTACCAACTTAATAGAATTCTTCGAGGAAGTGACCAAGTTGATAGATGAAGGAAGGGCTGTTGATTTCATATACATGGACTTTAGTAAGGCATTTGATAAGGTTCCCCATGGTAGACTAATGGAGAAAGTGAAGCCATATGGTGTGCAGTGTGTTCTAGTTGGGCGAGATAAAGAACTGGTTGAGCAACAGGAGACAGAGTAGTAGTTGAAGGGAGTTTCTCGAAATGGAGAAAGGTGACCAGTGGTGTTCCACAGGGATCAGTGTTGGGGTCACTGTTGTTTGTAATATACCTAAATGATCTGGAAGAGGGCACTGTTGGTATGATGAGCAAGTTTGCAGATAACTTGAAGATTGGTGGAGCAGCAGAAAGCATAGGGACTGTCAGAGAACACAGGAGGATATAGATAGACTGGAAAGTTGGGCAGAAAAGTGGCAGATGGATTTCAATCCAGACAAATGTGAGGTGATGCATTTAGGCAAGACTAATTCTCAAGAGAATTATTCAACGAATGGAAGAGCATTGGGAAAGGTTGATGGGCAGAGAGATTTGGGAGTGCAGGTCCATTGTACCTAGAAGGTTGCTGCACAGATGGATAGAGTGGTCAAGAAGGCATATCGTATGCTTGCCTTCATTGGATGGGGTATTGAGTATAATGTGTGGAATGCTCTGCCCCAGAGGGCAGTGGATGCCCAGTCTCTGGATTCATTTAAGAAAGAGTTGGATAGAGCTCTCAAAGATAGTGGAATCAAGGGTTATGGAGATAAGGCAGGAAGAGGATACTGATTAGGAATGATCAGCCATGATCATATTGAATGGCGGTGCAGGCTCAAAGGGCTGGGTGGCCTACTCCTGCACCTATTGTCTATAAGAGCTGGCAAGTCACGTTAACATTGTACAAGACATTGGTTCGGCCGCATTTAGGAGAGGAATTTGTTAGGTACGTACAAGAAAAGTTTCTGATTCAGTATGTGGATGTACCTACTAGAGAAGGTGGAAAACTCACCTACTCTTGGGAAATAAGGCAGGGCAGGTGACTGAGGTGTCATTGGGGAAGCACTTTGGGGCCAGTGACCATAATTCTATTATTTTTAAAATAGTGATGGAAAAGGATAGACTGGATCTAAAAGTTGAAGTTCTAAACTGCAGGAAGGCTAATTTTGATGGTATTAGGCAAGAACTTTCAAAAGCTGATGTTTGCAGGTAAAGAGACAGCTGGAAAATGGGAAGCCTTCAGAAATGAGATAACAAGAGTCCAGAGACTGTATATTCCTGTTAGGGTGAAAGGAAAGGCTGGTAGGTGTAGGAAATGTGAAATGACTAGAGCAATTGAGGGTTTGGTTAAGAAAAAGAAGGAAGCATATGTCAGGTATAGACAGGATAGATAAAATTAGGAGTTTACTTAAGGTGGAAATCAGGAGGGCAAAAAGGGGACATGAGATAGCTTTGGCAAATAGGGTTAAGGTGAATCCAAAGGGTTTTTACAAATACATTAAAGGACAAAAGAGTAACTAGGGAGAGAATAGGACCCCTCAAAGATCAGCAAGGCAGTCTTTTGTGGAGCCGCAGGAGATAGGGGAAGATACTAAACTAATATTTCGGATCAGTGTTTACTGTAGAAAAGGACATGGAAGATAACAGAATATAGGGAAATAGATGGATGTCTTCAAAAGCATAAAGATGGATAAATCCCCAGACCTGATCAGGTATACCCTAGAACTCCATGGGAAGTTAGAGAAGTGATTGCTGGGCCCCTTGCTGAAGTACTTGTATCATCGATAGTCATAGGTGAGGTGCTGAAAGACTGGAGACTGGCTAACATGCTGCCACTATATAAGAAAGGTGGGAAGGACAAGCCAGGGAACTATAGACCAGTGAGCCTGACGTTGGTGGTGGGCAAGTTGTTGGAGGGAATCCTGAGGGACAGGACGTACATGTATTTGGAAAGGCAAGGACTGATTAGAGATAGACAACATGGCTTTGTGCATTCGAAATCATGTCTCACTAACTTGATTGAGTTTTTTGTAGAAGTAACAAAGAGGATTGATGAGCTTAGAGTGGTAGATGTGATCTATGTCGACTTCCGTAAGGCATTTGACAAGGTTCCCCATGGGAGACTGGTTACCAAGGTTAGATCTCGTGGAATACAGACAGAACTAGCCATTTGGATACAGAGCTGACTCAAAGGTAGAAAAGAGAGGGTGGTGGTAGTGAAGGGTTGTTTTTCAGACTGGAGGCCTGTGATCAGTGGAGTGCCACGTGGATCGATCCTGGGTCCACTACTTTTTGTCATTTATTTAAATGATTTGGATGTGAACATAGGAGGTATAGTTAGTAAGTTTGCAAATGAAACCAAGATTGGAGATGTAGAGGACAGTGAAGAAGGTTACCTCAGATTACAACGGGATCTTGATGAGATGGGCCAATGGGTTGAGGAGAGACAGATGGAGTTTAATTTAGATAAATGTGAGCTGCTGCATTTTGGGAAAGCCAATCTTAGCAGGACTTATACACTTAATGGTAAGGTCCTGGGGAGTGTTGCTCAACAAAGAGACCTTAAAGTGCAGGTTCGTAGCTCCTTGAGAGTACATAGGATATTGGAAGAGGCATTTTGTATGCATTCCTTTATTGGGGAGAGTATAGAGTATTGGAATTGGGACATCATGTTGTGGCTGTACAGAACATTGATTAGGCCTCTTTTGGAATACTGCATACAATTCTTGTCTCCTTCCTATCAAATGGATGTTGAGGAACTTGAAAGGGTTCAGAAAAGATTTACAAGGATGTTGCCAGGGTTGGAGGATTTGAACTATAGGGAGAGGTTGAATAGGCTGGGGCTGTTTTCCCTGGAACATCGGAGGCTAAGGGGTAACCTTACAGAGGTTTATAAAATCATGAAGGGCATGGATAGGATAAATAGACAAGGTCTTTTCTCTGAGGTGGGAGAGTCCAGAACTAGAAGACAGAGGTTTAGGGTGAGAAGGGAAAGATATAAAAGAGACCTAAGGGGCAACTTTTTCATGCAGAGGGTGGTACGTGTGTGGAATGAGCTGCCAGAGGAAGTGGTGGAGGCTGGTACAATTGCAACATTTAAAAGGCATCTGGATGGGGTTTGGAGGGATCCAGGATGGGTACTGGCAAGTGAGACTAGATTCGGTTCGGATATCTGGTCAGCACGGGCGAGTTGGACCCAAATGTCTGTTTCCATGCTGTACATCTCTATGATTCTAATTACAGAAAGACTGGCCACACTTCGATATTTATAAAGAAATTGTACAGCAACTTCAGGCGAGATACAGATATGCAACGGTACACATTTAATAGTTGCTATTCAAGTTAGCTTTGCCAAAACGCCATCTTGCCTGAGTAATGAATGCCGTGAAAAGTCACTTCAAGTCTCTTGTACTCTTTTGCTAAAAAAAACAAAATTTAACTAAACAAAAATAAAAAGACGACAGCCCACTGGGGGTACTTAGGAGTAACTTTAAAGAATGCCGGGGAATTAAATGAAATGTTGTTTTGCATTTGGAAAATTTGCACTTCAGTCCCTCGGTGCCCACTAGCCACAAACAGCTTCAAGTGTGGCAGTAGACAGCTGCAACAAAAGACACTGGCCACAGACACAACCGTTTAAAATGTACCAATCATTAAATGCTGACAAACTCTGACACATAATTAATGTCTGTGGAGTCTCATTTCTTTGGAGTTCACTACTTCTAATATATACTTATGGAAGATCAATGCAAAGGTTACATACTTCTTTAAATAATACAAGAGCATGCAGTTTATGTAATTAGTATTTACTGCATTATACTTATAACAATTGCCATGAATACATGTAAAATTGATTTCATTACAAGTAAAAGTGCATAAATGTGTGTTCTACATGTTTTTTTTCTGGACGGTACTGAGAAACATTTGAAGTCACAAAACAAGATGTGGATCAAGACTTGTACATTTTTCTGAACCCCTTTCAAAATATTTCAGTTATTTATGTCTATGTTCATTTCATTCCTTCATTATGATCAATATTAATCTTAAAACATGAAGCCTTATTTCTAAGTTATTCAACTTTTACACATCAGGAATGTGATTTGCTATAGTTTCTTAAAGAATGGACCTGTGGCCTAGACAACAAAACACATTTCAACAGATATTTTTGCCTGTACACAACACAAATAAGGATTTCAATTAATGGCAAAAATATGCATCTAACAACTTAAGCCCAGTATGAAGTTCTATCTTCAGATTACTTTTCACTACTAGGCTTAAATCCACATCCTGACTTTATTAGTGTGATATTCTCAAAACTATTCATTTTACTGGCTGGAATCAAAAAGAGAAAACCAAAATTTAAGCCTGAAAAATGAAAACAAATGCCAAGATTAGGAGCGTTGAGTTTTGGTAGCAAACAAGCTCTCATAACTGGAATGCCAACTACCAAAGTCTGCCAGCGTTCTCGTCTTCTAATACAGACAATATGGATCAGACTCGTATTTAGTTACATTGGGTAGTGTTGAGGTTTTAATGCACCAGTTCTGGCTGGTTTTCTACAAAGGGCAGGACACCACTGACATAGTAGGCAATGCCAAGAGACAACAGTGCAATTATGATAATGAGTAGTAGAACTCTCCAGAAGCCCAAATCATCCACAAACTCCTGCCAGGTGGATCGGAAGCTAGAAAGGACACCATCCGTATTCTGAAGGTTTGGATTCAAGAGCGAGTGGCTCTCCATCGCACTTGGGAGAAAAAAGAGAAACAAAATTTGCATTTAGCTCATCAAAACAACTTCAGAGTATGGTCAAAAATAAATTATTTATAAACCTTCATTTGGATTACCAAAGAGAAAATGTTACATTCAGGATTCAAGAAATGTTATTTAACTTCTTAAAATCAAATGAAAAAGACAAGAGTTGTTTTTTTGTGTAGATAGGTTCAAATTAGTTTTCTCAGCAAGCCACACACCAACTTTACCTGAGGGGCTGATGGTCTGTTTCCCAGCCTCTGATGGTACTGTTCTGAGCCTCCTGCTTGCTAGAAGATGCAAGAGAGTAGTTAGGGAACAACTTCCCCTCCTGTGGGGAAGCATCAATCCTTAACTCACTATAATCCGATTGTGTGAAACAGAGATCAGGGATTCCATTGTATGGTGACGTAAAACCTACATGTCAGATACTGCGATGCCACATACTGGCAGATACAGGCATGAAAATCTGACTAGACCTCGGAGGGGACACAGAACTTTTAAATATAAAAAATTGTATGCTTCTTTTGTGAACAAAAAGAATTGATTAGGTAGAAACGAGCAGATAAGATTAAGCATCACAGCTTTTACTTTGTATACCTGCCATGAGAAAGTACCACTGTACCACAGCACCTTATACCTAGATTCTGCTACAATTATACTTCAATCTTAGATAATTTCTTCAATTATATAAATAAAAATGATTTCAAAAGCCTACTTTACAACACGTAGATTAATATGAACATCAATGCCAGTTTTAAAAAAAACCACACACGGTAACAGTGAAATTTTACTACTGCTCCTTTAATATCCTTTCTCCCGACAATGCTTAATGGGGTTGACCCATGGATGATACTAAAATAGGCAGGAACGAGGAGATAAGGAGTTTACAGATTTATATTGGTAGGCTAGAGGAATGGGCCAGAATCTGACAGATGGAGTTTAATGTGGATAAGTGAGAGGTTGTCCATTTTGGCCAGAAATATAAAAGGACAAATTATTAGTTAAATTGAAAGCAGATTCAAAGTGCACCAGTGCAGACGGATCTGCGTGTCTTTGTACATTGACCACATTAAGTGAGCATGCAGGTGCAGCAAATAGTAAGCAAGGCAAATGGAATCCAGACATTTATTGCAAAAGGATTGGATTATAAAAGTAAAGAAGTGGTGTTACAATGATATAAGGCATTGGATGAGACTGCATCTGGAACAGCATGTCCAGTTTTGGTCTCCTTATTCGAGGAAGAGTAATGGTGGCACTGGGGACAGCCAGAGGTGGCTCACTCACCAAGTTACTTCCAGGAATGGAAGGGCTGACAGACAAGGAATGTTTGAATAACTTGGGCTTGTACTTGCTGGAGTTCAGAAGAACGATGGGGGATATGGTTGAGATATGTAAAATGCTAAAAGGGATTGATAATGTGGACGTTGAACAGATGTTCCCCCTTGTGAGACAGTCTCAAACAAGAGATTATACGTGTAGAGTGAGAGGAGATCGGTTCACAACCAAGATAAGAAGAAACCATTTCTCTCAGAGAGTTGTGAATCTCTGGGACTCACTGCCCTACAGTGCAGTAGAGGCAGAATCAATCAACAGATTCAAGAAAGAGATAGGTATGTTTAAAATGTAGAGCAAGTTAAAGGCTTATGGGGAGCAGGTAGGAAAGTGCAGTTGAGACCAGGATAAGATCAGCCACGATCATATTAATCAGCAGAGCAGATTGGGATGGCTGAGTTGCCTACTCCCACTCCTAATTCCTATGCTGTCTCATTGGGGTATGATTAAACTACTTCTTCAAGCTACAATTCTTTGTTTTTTTTTTAAATCAAGACAATGAGGACTGACTATGCTATTCAACTGTAACAGACAACACAGACAAACTCTGTTTTCACTTGCTTCACATCAGATTTCCATTTTCTAATTTTCATTTAGGATCACTGAATTGAGACTTGAGCCAATCTCACCCTCACTACATAGGAACAGCAGCTGAACATTCAGCCTTTCAAGCCTGTTCGAACACCATTCACTGAAATCATGGCTGACAGGTATCCAAATTCAATTATTCTTAACTAGCGAAAGTCTATTCATCTTAGATTTTAAGTTAATCACTGAGCTAGAATTTATAGCTTTGACAGAATTTTTACTCTTTACATGAAGTAGTGCGCCAGTACTTCCCTCCTGAATGATCCAGCTCAAACTTTAATGTTAATGACCCTTTGTTCTGGACTT